>NC_059391.1:8270000-8385000 GCF_019703515.2 Myxocyprinus asiaticus
GATACTTTGTGCTGAAATTTTGGACTTGGTTTCAATAGGCCTTAACGCTCCCTCCCTGTAGTCTTTAACATTTTCAACCAGCCCACAACACAGCATGGCTATAATATATTTCCAATCCACGTTGTAGTCTGCCACCTTCAAAAAATGAACAAAGACCCCTGTAGTAAGGGGCCTGCAAAAAGGGTTAGGGTTAGTTGGAGTCAGGGTTAGTGTTGGGGTTAGGATATTTTACTGTTCTTAAAAAAACCGCAACCTTTAAAGCTCTAAAACGGACACTTTAATCCAATGCCCAGACTTTAATCAACAACCCTCACAGTCTGTATTAAATGCTTTAAAGCTTCTCTACATAGACAGCATTTTAACCTTTTATGTATGCTTGGTTATTGGGTTTCTTGTCATTTAGCAGATTCTCTCATCCACTGTGACATTTACATCCAAAAAGGACATCTGCAGGCCTCCTTTAGCAACCAAGGACAAAGTTTTTAGCTCATATGCACATCTGTGATGGTAAAATCCATTTAGATTGCATATCTGTAACAACGTCCTCAGCAGGTTTTGATGAGCTGACATCATGATAAATGGGTTTATGTTTATATTTTTTGCCATGCAAACAATCTAGATATTTACATTTTCTGAAAACAATGTGAGTTAAACTTATGCAAGGGTAGTGAATGGTTAAATGGTTGTTAGGGTGTTACTAGGCAGTTGATAAAGTGTTCTGAGTAGTTTTTAGCATATTGTTATGTGGTTGCTAGGTTGTTCTGGGTGGTTGCTTGCAATGTCAGAAATGAACTTTTCCATAAAGGGGCAATAATTGCCCCCTGGATTTAATTTTCAGGTGCAATTTTTACATTTATGATCATATTTTCTTTTTCAAAATGCAGAGAAATATACTGTCATTCATATATATTTAAATACTTAAATTTAATACATTAATTTACATAAGTAAATAAGTACACAAATAAATGTGAATAATTAGATGAAGAATATACAGTATATTAAAAATATATTATATAAAAAAATGAAAAATAAAAACAGAAACTGGGGCAGTTTTTGTCCCCAGATTTTGAATTTCATGGGCATTTTTGCCACGAGACCCCCCCCCCGATTTCTGACCCTGGTTGTTTGGTTGTTGGCCCAAGACAAAAGAGTCCACCTTTAAATCTCAATGATATTCAGTCATAGTCTGAAGGTCATAAACTGGCACGACTGGTACACCCTTAAAAACTGAATTTTATATGTACTTAATAGTTTAGATATTCCATTCAGTAAATGAAAAATAGTTGTTAAAATTATTACTCAAAATCTATATTCCAAACACAGGCCATGCTATTTTGATTAATCATCATACATTAATAATTAATTAGTTTACCTTCTACATGATGGAATCAAATCAGATTCAAAGAATATAAGATGACATGTTTATGTATTTGAGAGAGATGGTAGACATTATTTGCCAGTGACATCCCTCAGTTGGGAATCATTTCTTGCTGAAGCCTCTCCCCTTTTCCACCCCTCCATAAATGACGTTTAATAATTCAGCCACTTTGAAGCTCCCAGCCAATCAGCTCTGCCCTAATGGTTATCGTGACAGGCAGAGGAGCAGGAAGAGCTGAGAACATGAACCCAACACCATCATGAGCACACAAACACGCTCGTAAATGCGCATGCAGCGTTTGAAAGGCTGCTGAACAGGAAAAACAGCTTTGGAAAACAGTTTACCTCAGAGCTTTTCTGTAGAAAAATAACAATCCAATCTGAAACCGTAAGGGAAGAGCACAGGCTGTGTTTCGACTGAAAATAAACATCTTGTTTCATTGTTTTGCTATTTTCTGTTTGCCAATCATTGGAGTTTCAGGAGTATAATTTCCTGGCAAGGTAAGGATACATTTTGCTTGGGTATTTTAATCGACAGTCGGTGTCACAGGACATGTTGCTGAGGCTAGCATGATGTGCAGTGACCTCTGTTTGTGGTATGAAGAGGAAAATTCAGGATATAAACGTCTGAACCTGCTGTTTCATGTGGTCAAGCACACAAAGAGCTGATTTTATTTTACGATTATTGCTAATGGTTATCAATGTGAGACTGCCCTTATGTCATCAGATGCTTCATATTTCTCTTTAGAAATTCATCACCTAAAGCGTCAAGTATGTGACTATTTACAGACATAGCAGGAAATTATGACAAATAATGACCCATTGTGACCATGGTGATGGCCATGTCATTTAAATTACTCAGGAACATGTGTAAACCATGCGTTTAGTTGCTTTGGCGACTGATCTTAGCAGGGTTTTAATTTGAATGTAAAAACAAATCTCTTTGAGGCAAGAAAAGAAGTATATTATAAATAAAAGAACGTATACAGAAATGAACAGAAGTTTCTAAGTCAGTATTTTGTCTTATTTTCCAGGAAACATACTGAACAAATAATTAAAGGGACAGATCATCCAAAAATGAAAATTCTCTCATCATTTACTCACCCTCTTGCCATCACTGATGTGTATGAATATCTTCTCATTTTTAGAAGAATATCTCAGCTCTGTTGGTCCTCACAATGCAAATAAATGGTGGCCAGAAATTTGAAGCTCAAAATAGCCTATAAAGGCAGCATAAAAGTAATCCATAAGACTCCATTGGTTAAATTCATGTCTTCAGAAATGATATGATAAGTGTGGGTGAGAAACAGATCAATATTGAAGTCCTTTTTTCTATATATTCTCCTCCCTGCCCAGTAGGTGGCGATATGCACGAATAATGCAAATCCCCAAAAACAAAAGAAGAATGAGTCTTTGGAGAGAAGAGGGCTGATGAGGGCTGTTTGAAAGTGGAGATTTATAGTAAAAAATGACTTAAATATCAATCTGTTTCTCACCCACACCTATTATATTGCTTCTGAAGACTGATTTAACCACTGTATGGATTACTTTTATGCTGCTTATCAATCTGTTGATTGCACCGGTGTATGTGGCTTGCTGTTCTGCTGCCCAACCTGTTTTTTATGTTTGTCCTAATGTTGTTATTGTCCCTGTTAATACAAAATACTACCTCTGTGCTGGTATATAACCGCCAAACACTCTTTAACATCCAAAGCTCTTATGAAGATCTACTGAAATCAGAACTGAAAGGATTACATTCCTGTTCTCCCTCGCTGGTGTCGAACCTACCGAAGTGTGTGCGCCGTCTGCCCTGTGCCATTCCTCTAAACAAACGCCGCAGACGATGAGGAAAGTGGGGAGGAATATAAGTGAAGCTGAAGGCATCCCCGGTTTTACTCTCGGGAACGCTATGCCAGTCAGGTTTTTCTCCACGTGGGTGGGAGTGTGACCGCTTCACATCCCGGCGCTCATTGGAAGCACCGCTTCGGTGGATTCGACCCATTGTTCCGGACTCTTCCAGCGATGTCTACATTCGCCAGTGACCTCATTCTTTACAAGGGGGAGTTAATCCACAAAACCTTTACCCTCTGCATCATGAATCGCAGCAGGACAATGACTCTTCGCTGGATTATGATCAGCCACCGATCAAGTTGGCCCTGATAAATGCGAGATCGATGGTTTATAAGACTTTCATTTTAAATTATTTTATTACCTCTCGTGACCTAGATTTTTTTACTTGTTACAGAGACTTGACTAAATGTTGGAGAAATAAGCCCATTTTCAGAACTTGTACCTCCAGAGAATGCATTTTTTAACTCGCCTTGGGCAACTGGATGGGGTGGTGGACTGGCATCCATTTTTAGAAGTAAAATTAGCTTTACTTTCGTAAAGACATAGCTTTATTCAAGCTTTGAATTGCAAGTATTTTTATTGGATCTGCTGAACCCTGTAGTGTGTGCGGTGGTGTACCGGCTCCCCAAATTCAACAGGGAGTTTATTGATGAATTTATGAACATTTTAGGGGGTGTTGTGCCCAACTATAATAGAATACTAAATGTTGGAGACTTTAATATTCATGTATGCTGTCCAACGAACCCTATGGCTAAAGACTTTTTAATTCTTATTGACTCTTTTGGTTTCGACCAACTGGTGAAAGGCTCTACACATATTTGTGGGCAAACGTTGGACCTTGTCTTGTCTCTTGGTTTGTCAGTTTATGATATTGAAATATGTGACAGTAGTTTTGCTGATCATAAACCTGTCTTGTTTTCTGTCCCTCTTCCATACCAACCTGTGAAATTCTACTCTTCTATTTGCTGGTCTCGTATATTTAGCTCTACTTCAAATGGAGATTTTACTGCTGCATGTAAAGAGGCACTACAGTCCTCAGAGTTAGATTTTTCTTCATCTCACTGAAGTGTCGAGGAGCATGTTAATGTTTTTAACTCCATCTGTACAAAGATCATGATGAAACATGATAAACCCAAATCAGCTCCTTGGTTAAATGATGATATCTGCTCTTTAAGGCGGTTATGCAGAAGATCAGAACGTAAATGGAAGAAGGCCAAACTTCAGGTGTCATATGAAATCCTAAGAGGCCCTCTATCAAAGTTTCAGAAAGCTGTGAAAGCAGCAAGGTCTAAATATTTCACTGATGTTATTGCTAATAATTGTCATAGACCTAGAGTGCTTTTTTCAACCATAAGTTCTGTTATCAATCCTGCTGTACATATGTCTCTTGATGTGTCCCCAAAAATGTTGAAAGGATTGCTGAGGTCAGATCTAACATCCAGTAACCTGCGTGTGATCCATCGGTTCCTCTTTTAGATTTGGCTACTCTTTCGCAGATTGATCCCATCTCTTTTCACACTCTTAAAGAGATTGTTGTACATCTGAAGCCAGCTACCTCACCTCAAGACTTTATTCCGACCAATTCCTGAAACAAATTATAGACACTGTTGGTCTTAGTATATTGTCCATAATAAACGAAAGCTTGGTCACAAGGACTGTACCAGAGTATTTCAAACATGCAGTTGTGCAACCTCTCCTTAAAAAACCTAATCTTGATAGGACAGTTCTTTCTAATTTTAGACCTATTTCTAAATTACCTTTTATTTCTAAGATCATGGAGAAAGCGGTACTTGCCCAGTTACAGACTTTTTTAGATAAAAATAATATTCTTGAAGTATTTCAGTCAGGTTTTAGAACATATCATAGCACTGAATCAGCACTTTTAAAAGTTTTTAACGATATGTTCTTAACTGTTGACGCAGGAAATCTGGCGATTCTGGTGATGTTAGATCTTAAAGCAGCCTTCGATACTATAGATCATAGTGTTCTCATTTATCGCCTTCAGCAGTGCGTGGGTATTTGTGGAAATGCTCTTAACTGGGTCAAATCATATCTCTCAAATAGAAGTTTCTCAGTTCATCTTGGAGAATTCTCATCTGTCTCGGCCCATCTTATTTGTGGCATTCCTCAGGGCTCTATTCTGGCCCCTGTTATATTCTCTTTGTACATGCTTCCTTTAAGAAACATGGGGTATTATTTCACTGTTATGCAGATGATATCCAAATTACCGCTGAAAACGAATAACAGGAATGCATTAGAACCCCTGCTGGCTTGTCTAAATGATGTGAAATCGTGGATGTCTTTAAACTTTTTAAGCCTCAATGACTCGAAAACTGAGATAGTTATGTTTGGCCCTTCTGAGATGGCTGGCTCTGTCAATGTTAATTTGGGACATTTGGCCCCTTTCCTTAAATCGTCAGTTAAAAATGTAGGCTTTGTATGTGACAGCGCACTTAAGTTCGATAAACAGATAAATGAAGTCGTTAAAACTAGTTTTTTTCAATTGAGACTTTTATCTAAGATAAAGCCTTTCCTGTCTTTTAAGGATTTTGTAAAGGTTATCCATGCTTTTATTTTTGCTCGCCTGGATTATTGCAATTCCCTCTATATAGAAATTAACAACGATTCCCTTGCAAGGCTGCAAATGGTCCAGAATGCTGCAGCCAGACTGCTGACAGGGGCCCGTAAGCATGACCATATTACTCCTATTCTACGCTCTCTTCACTGGCTGCCAGTTCCATTTAGAATTGATTATAAAATACTTTATGTTTCATTTTGCATATGCACAATCCTCAGAGATCCCTCAGATCATCTGACCAGAAGCTCTTGATAGTCACTAGGACTCAATTGTATTATTCTTCCAAAAATGTTCATTTGTGTTCAGCAGAAGAATGAAAGACACACATCTGGGATGGCATGAGGGTGAGTAAATGATGACTTTTTGGTGAACTATTCCTTTAATTCATGATATGTTCTCTGAAAACAATTCTTATTATTTTGTGCAATTTTGCTTCTGAAGTAAATTCCATCTTGTTTTAAGAATGTTTAGATATATTTACTGGAAAACAATACTGATTAAAGGAATAGTTGATCCAAAAAGGAACATTTCTATCATCATTTTGTTTCAAACCCGTTTGACTTGGAATATGATGCATGAGTCGTATGGACTACTTTTAGGTCACTACCAGCTGCCATTATATTGAAAGGATGGACCATGAAATTCATTGAAAATTAGAATCAGAATGAGCTTTATTGCCAAGTATGCTTAATACATGCAAGGAATTTGTCTTTGTGACAGAAGCTTCCAGTGCACAAACAATACAACAAGACAGAGATAATAAAAAAAAAATAGAATAAAAATAAAAAGTGAATAGAAAATATAAGTATATATAGAAATACACAATAAGACAAATCCCCCCATTGGCCCTTATCTATCATGGCCTCCTAATAATCTCCATCCATGAATTGGCTACATCACTCTCCTCTCCACCAATAGCTAGTGTGTGGTGGGCATTCTGGCGCACTATGGCTGCCGTCGCGTCATCCAGGTGGATGCTGAATACTGGTGGTGGTTGAGGAGATTCCCCCTATACTACGTAGAGCGCTTTGAGTGCCTAGAAAAGCGCTGTATAAATGTAAGGAAAAATTATAATTAATTATATATATATATATATATACAGTTGAAGTCAGAAGTTTACATACACCTTAGCCAAATACATTTAAACTCAGTTTTTCACAATTCCTGACATTTAATCTTAGAAAACATTCCCTGTCTTAGGTCAGTTAGGATCACAGCTTTTATTTCTTTCATCACTTTCACAGTGGGTCAGAAGTTTACATACACTTTGTTAGTATTTGGCAGCATTGCCTTTTGGGTAGCCTTCCACCAACTTCTCACAATAAGTTGCTGGAATTTTGGCCCATTCCTCCAGACAGAACTGGGTTAACTGAGTCAGGTTTGTAGGCCTCCTTGCTCGCAAATGCTTTTTTAGTTCTGCCCACAAATTTTCTATCAGATTGAGGTCAGGGCTTTGTGATGGCCACTCCAATACCTTGACTTTGTTGTTCTTAAGCCATTTTGCCACAGCTTTGAAGGTATGCTTGGGGTCATTGTCCATTTGGAAGACCCATTTGCGACCAAGCTTTAACTTCCTGGCTGTTGTCTTGAGATGTTGCTTCAATATATCCACATAATTTTCCTTCCTCATGATGCCATCTATTCTGTTAAGTGCACCAGTTCCTCCTGCAGCAAAGCACCCCCACAACATGATGCTGCCACCCCCATGCTTTATGGTTGTGATGGTGTTGTTCGGCTTGCAAGCCTCACCCTTTTTCCTTCTGACATAACGATAGTCATTATAGCCAAACAGTTCAGTTTTTGTTTCATCAGACCAGAGGACATTTCTCCAAAAACTAAGATATTTGTCCCCATGTGCACTTGCAAACTGTAGTCTGGCTTTTTTATGGTGGTTTTGGAGCAGTGGCTTCTTCCTTGCTGAGCAGCCTTTCATGTTGATATAGGACTTGATTTACTGTGGATATAGGTTCTCCCTGTTCAAACTACGTTCATCTCTAGGAGACATAATGCATCTGCTTCCTGAGCGGTATGATAGCTGTGTGGTCCCATGGTGTTTATACTTGCGTACTATTGTTTGTACAGATGAACATGGTACCTTCAACCATTTGGAAACTGCTTCCAAGGATGAACCAGACTTGTGGAGGTCCACAATTTTTTTTCTAAGGTCTTGGCTGATTCCTTTTGATTTTCCCATGATGTCAAGCAAAGAGGCACTGAGTTTGAAGGTAGGCCTTAAAATACATCTGCAAGTACACCTCCAGTTGACTCCAATTAGCCTATCAGAAGCTAAATTAGGCTTGACATCATTTTCTGGAATATTCCAAGCTGCTTAAATGCACAGTTAACTTAGTGTATGTAAACTTCTGACCCACTGGAATTGTGATATAGTGAATTAAAAGTGAAACAGTCTGTCTGTAAACAATTGTTGGAAAAATGACTCATGTCATGCACAAAGTAAATGTCCTAAACGACTTGCAAAAACGTCTCGGTTACTGTCGTAACCTCCGTTCCCTGATGGAGGGAACGAGATGTTGTGTCGATGTAGTGACACGGACCGAACTCCAGGGACACTTCGCTGACAGAGAACGCTTGCAGTTCCCCGACCTTCTTGATGGAAGTGAGCACGGTCAGGAGGGCGGTCTTCAACGAGACAGCCTTCAACTCGACTGACTCTAGGGGCTCGAATGGGGTTCTCCGAAGGCCCAGAAGGACCACGTAGAGGTCCCATGAGGGAAAGAGGTGCGGCCTAGGAGGGTTCAGCATCCTGGCACCTCTCAGGAACCTGACGATCAAGTCGTGCTTCCCCAGAGACTTAACTTCCACTGCGTCACGGTGTGCCGCTATAGCAGCTACGTACACCTTAAAGGTGGAGGGGGACAGCCGCCCCTCCAACTTCTCCTGCAGGAAGGAAAGTACTGACCCGACTGCGCATCTCTGGGGGTCTTCGCTTTGGGAAGAACACCAATTCGTGAACACACGCCACTTCAGGGCATACAGCTGCCTTGTGGAAGGAGCCCTGGGCTGAGTGATCGTGTTTACCACCACGGGCGGTAGACCACTTAAGTCTTCCACATCCCATCCAGGGAGCAGACATGGAGGTTCCAGAGGTCTGGGCGCGGGTGCCAGATGGTGCCCTGTCCCTGAGAGAGGAGGTCCTCCCTCAGGGAATCTGCCAGGGAGGTGCTGTCGCAAGGAGTGTTAGGTCCGAGAACCAAGTCTGGGTGGGCAAGTACGGAGCCATGAGGGTGACTTATTCATCGTCCTCCCTGACCTTGCACAGGGTCTGTGCGAGTAGGCTCACTGGGGAGAACGCGTATTTGCGCAGCCCCCGGGGCCAGCTGTGTGCCAGCGCGTCTGTCCCGAGGGGGGCTTCCGTCAGGGAATACCTGTATTTCTCCTGAGATTACCTGTGGGTTTTTCTTTGTATCCCGAACAATTCTTCTGGCAGTTGTGGCTGAAATCTTTCTTGGTCTACCTGACTTTGGCTTGGTATCAAGAGATCTCCGAATTTTCAACTTCTTAATAAGTGATTGAACAGTACTTACTGGCATTTTCAAGGCTTTGGATATCTTTTTATATCCTTTTCCATCTTTATAAAGTTCCATTACCTTGTTACGCAGGTCTTTTGACAGTTCTTTTCTGCTCCCCATGGCTCAGTATCTAGCCTGCTCAGTGCATCCACGTGAGAGCTAACAAACTCATTGACTATTTTTACACAGACACTAATTGCAATTTAAAAAGCCACAGGTGTGGGAAATTAACCTTTAATTGCCATTTAAACCTGTGTGTGTCACCTTGTGTATCTGTAACAAGGCGAAACATTCAAGGGTATGTAAACTTTTGATCAGGGCCATTTTGGGTGATTTCTGTTGTTATTATTATGATTTAAAAAGGAGCCAAACAACTATGTGATAATAAATGGCTTCATATGATCACTATCAGTTTTTTTGCATGATCAGTCATATTTTCAAAATCAATGCCAAAATTTCACAATTTCTGCCAGGCTATGCAAACTTTTGAGCACAACTTTATATATAAATATATATATATATATATATATATATATATATATACATACACTACCGGTCAAAAGTTTTGAAACACTTGACTGAAATGTTTCTCATGATCTTAAAAAGGTGTATGCTTAAATGTTTGAAATCAGTTTTGTAGACAAAAATATAATTGTGCCACCATATTAATTTATTTCGTTATAAAACTAAAATTTAATAAAAAAAAAAATAAAAAAAAAGTTTTTGAAATTGATGACTTTGACCAAATAATAAAGAAAAGCAGCCAATAAGTGCCCAACATAGATGGGAACTCCTTTAATACTGTTTAAAAAGCATCCTAGGGTGATACCTCAAGAGATACCTCAAAATGTCAAGAGTACATGTCTGCAAATTCTAGGCAAAGGGTGACTACTTTGAAGATGCTAAAATATAACAAAGTTATGATTTATTTTGGATTTTGTTTAGTCTCAACATAATTCCCATAGTTCCATTTATGTTATTCCATAGTTTTGATGACTTTACTATTATTCTAAAATGTGAAGAAAATTATAATAGAGTAAGTGTTTCAAAACTTTTGACCGGTAGTGTATATATATATATATATATATATATATATATATATATATATATATGTGTGTGTGTGTGTGTGTGTGTGTGTGTGTGTGTACAAATACAAATCTGTTATATACAGATAATGCAAGGGAATGTAATGGCAGAAGAGGTAGGATATGTTGGATAAATATAAATAGACTAAGCTGTGTATTGCACATAATTATTGCTCAGTGGGGCAGTTTTAACTGTTCATGAGATTGATAGCCTGAGGGGAAAAAACTGTTCTTGTGCGTGATAGTTCTGGTGCTCAGTGCTTTGTAGCACTGGCCAGAAGGCAACAGTTCAAAAAGGTAATGGGCTGGGTTAGTGGGGTCCAGAGTGATTTTACCAGCCCTTTTCCTCACTCTGGAAGTGTACAGTTCTTGAAGGGAGGGCAGGGGGCAACCAATAATCTGCTCGGCAGTCTGAACTGTCCTTTGTAGTCTTCTGATGTCCTATTTCATAGCTGAACCAAACCAGACAGTTATTGAAGTGCAGAGGACAGACTCAGTGACTGCTGAGTAGAACTGTATCAGCAGTGCCTGTGGCAGGATGAACTTCCTCAACTGGCGGAAGAAAGTACAACCTCTGCTGGGCCTTTTTCACAATGTCAATGTGGGTCTCCCACTTTAGGTCCTGTGAGATGGTAGAGCCCAGGAACCTGAATGACTTTACTGCTGCCATAGTGCTGTTCAGAATGGTGAGCAGGATCATTGTTGGGGTGTTCCTCCTAAAGTCCACTATCATCTCCTCTGTTTTGAGCCTGTTCAGCTCCAGGTTGTTTTGACCGCACCAGACAGCCAGCTGTTCAACCTCCCTTCTGTATGCAGACTCATCGTCATCCTGGATAAGGCCAATGACAGTAGTGTCATCTGCAAACTTCAGGAGCTTGATAGAGGGGTCCTTGGTGGTGCAGTCATTTGTGTACAGGGAAAAGAGTATTGGGGAGAGCACACATCCTTGGGGGGAACAGCGCTGATCGTATAGGTGCTGGAAGTGAATTTCCCCAGTCTCACTAACTGCTGCATGTCTGTCAGAAACATGGTGATCCACTGGCTGATTGAGGTGGGAACAGAGAGTTGGTTTAATTTAGTCCAGAGAATAGCTGGGATGATGGTGTTGAAAGCCAGACTGAAGTCCACAGAAAGGATCCTTGCATATGTCCCTGGTCTGTCCAGATGTTGCAGGATATGATGCAATCCCATGTTTACTGCATCAACCACAGACCTATTTGCTCGATATGCAAATTGAAGGGGATCCAGAAAGGGTCCAGTGATGTCCTTCAGGTGGGCCAACACCAGTCTCTCAAATGACTTAATGACCACAGACGTCAGAGCGACGGGTCTGTAGTCATTAAATCCTGTGATTTTGGGTTTCTTTGGGACAGGGATGATGGTGAAGCATTTGAACCAGCAGGGAAATTCACACTGCTCCAGTGATCTATTGAAGATCTGTGTGAAGATGGGGGCCAGCTGGTCAGCACAGAATTCACAGAAAAAAAAGTGGGTGAAATACCGTCTGGGCCCTGTGCTTTCCTTGTCTTTTGTTTCCGGAAGAACCGGCACACATCCTCTTCACAGATCTTAAGTGCAGGTTGAGTAGCAGGAGGGGGGAAGAGGGTGTTTGCGAGGTGTTGATGTTTGCGTGAAGTGAAGGTCAGAACAGGTGTGGGCTTTTCAAATCTACAGTAAAACACATTTAGAATACTCTTGTGTTCTGCATAGGACATTTTTTTTTTTTTTTGCTGTGTAAGAAAAAAATAAATACACATTTTATTTTGCATGACTTTTATTCTTTCTCTCTCTCAAAAAAAAAAAAAGTGGTTCTTTTGTTTTTGTTTTCAAAGGTTGAATGACTCCATGTTGGAAAACAACCATATGGAGAATGATGCAAATTCGGACAAATCAGAGCGGGAGGCGCATGAAGATTCTGACAATGCAGCCAATGAGAACGGAGGCAGACTGACAGAGGAGAGTGATATGGATCAATCAGATGATGTGAGCCTTCAGGCAACAGCCTTCATTGAGGAAGCCAATGAGGAAATGGGAGAGGTGATAGATTGAATAAACTGCATTGTCTTATTTGGACAGTTAATAAATCTTTCTTCTAAATATTTTATTTTGATAATGCAATGCTGTGTGAAACATTGCACAGTCGATGTCAATGCTGATAAAAAGACAAAACAAATTGTTTATAAGGCCATCCTTTACCAAGCCAAGTAATTTTTTTAATAGTACTTTTATAAATAGTACTTTTAACAAATATGTCAACGTACAGTATAATCACATTCACAACCCATTTTAGTTCCACAATCGGACTTATTTTAGAGTGAAACAGGCTATCCAGTGATTGATTTTATCCATTGGGAATTGTATGGATTATGGAAAGTGATTGTCTATACTACAATAGAGCCAAAAAAAATTGTTTTTCTTTGGAATAGTGTGCACAGATAAGGAAGTACATTACTAAGAAGGTAAATAGGGTACATTTTGATTTGATTTTGACTTCAGTTGTAAATTTCTGTATGTTTTATGCGGCATCCACACCAATAGGTGTCATTATAAAGTTAAAGACCACTGTTGTATCGGACAGCGCAACATAAACAAAAAATGTAGATGTAGTTTATCTTTAATTTGAACAACAACAACCAACTTTTACGTAAAAGGATGCATAAAGTCTTTACGAATAACAATGGTTCTTTTTTTACTGCTGCTACCCCAGGCTGGTGAGGCGTCCCAGGTTGAGACCGTTTCAGAAGAGAACAAGGGGTTAATCTGGACTCTACTTAAGCAGCTGAGGCCTGGGATGGACCTGTCCAAAGTGGTCCTGCCAACTTTTATCTTGGAGCCACGTTCCTTTTTGGACAAGCTTTCAGATTACTACTACCATGCTGACCTGCTATCACAGTAAGAGACTCATTGGCATCACTAATGTAAACAGCCACCGTGATCAGCATGTTTAGGTTTTATTGGGTTTGTTGTAGTGAAATTAATTATAAATGTTTGGTTTCAGGGCTGTGACAGAGGAGATCCCATACTGTAGGATGAAGCAAGTCTTGCGCTGGTATCTGTCAGGCTTCTACAAGAAACCAAAGGCAAGCTATTGGAAGTATTTGGATTGGATTTGGATGGAGAATCATAAAAGAGTTCAGTGTTAATATCTGTGGACCAGTTGTCTCGTTTTTTTGGCTGACAGGAATCTGATCCCAAATCAGCATTCCTACTCTGACATCTACAAAAATTCTACAAACTATACATTTTTACAGCAATATATTTTTACTAATCTTTGTTAATTTTAATATATATAAAATACAATTGTTCATTTATAGTTCATGTTAGTTTATAATGCATTAACTAATGTTAACATATACAACGTTTAATTTTTAAAATGTTTTAGTGTATGTTGAAATTAACATTTAACAAGATTAATAAGTGTTTCTTTCTGAAACATAAAAATATGCAAAAAATAAAATAATAATAAAATACATTATTTTTGGTAAATAAGTTATTTTACTAAATTATGTTTTGAAAATGGCATGGCAAGTGCAAATCTGAACTACTGGGCCAGCAGAAAAAAATATCCTTATTTTCAAGCCTTGTATGAGTATTATTAATGACAATAAATTATGTAATAAATAACAAATACAACCTTATTGTAAAGTATTACCACAAATTCTAACCAAGAATCAGGGTTCCCATAATTTTTTTAAATGGAATTATCCAGGCTTGGAAAAGTCATGGAAATTACTATAATCTTAAAAGTCATTGAAAAAACATGGACATTTCTACTGTGAATATATATTTGTTTGTGGTTAACTCTTCTCTAAAATAATTTTAATAATTGCATGTTAGCCAGCTAAATAACCTTACCTCAGTTGTGTATTTAAATCAGTAGAATTTAAGATCATTCTTAGATAAGACATGGTCTAATACTAAACATAAATTATTTGCAAGAAATACAGGTGATTAAACTGGCATACCACAAATTAATAATACATTATGGAAACTTTGACATGGCTTATATTGAGACTAAGTGTGTGTTGTGTGTTTGTTTTAGGGTCTTAAGAAACCATACAACCCCATTCTTGGAGAGATGTTCCGATGCTGCTGGCTGCATCCACAAACAGACAGCTGTACATTTTACATAGCAGAACAGGTGCGACTCTATGACCACACTCGTTTACCCTTGATATACAAGTAATTGCATAGTGCTGAGGCCTGTACCATGAAGGTCGTTGAACGAACTCAGGGTTTCAGGATTGGTTTCAGGTTGACAAATTCAAACCAATCCAATCAGGCTTAATTGGTACCATGATGCAGCTCATCAACTTTCTCTGTCAGCTCAGGCTTCGATCCTGACTTTAACATTAGAATACTCGCTCATGCATATGAATGAGTGACGTTTGCAGCACACAACCAATCATGTGAGAGAACGCGATTCACTTCTCGCGAGAGAATCAGCAGGATTGACCTCTCTGCTGAAAGCTGATGATTATGAAAATAAGAATTTAAATTCATTTAAACTGTGCACAAGACATTGTTTTAAAAATATATTCAAATTAAAAATGCATTTACACTGCTCAAGAGTTCAGTATGAAATTATGAAGACTTAAACACATGATTTACACAGTACAAGAGATAACTGTAAAATGATGAAGCAATTAAAGACATTTACACAACAAGAAGAAACAGCAGCTGCTACGATAGCTCAAGAGGACTGCTGCAAATTCTTAATGTGATAAAAAAAAATATATATATATATATATATATATATATATATACTGTATATATATAAAAAACCTGGTATATCAATGCGTAAGTGAATTCATATAGGCCCACAACAAGAACACACAGGCTTATTAATTTTAAAAGCTTAAATTTATTTAAAATATAAAAGCTTGTATATTTATTTACATTGAAAATGTATCATTCAAAACTATTACAAATATATATAGGCTACTATTGATTACCAAATGAATAGAGAGTATAAAGATGAATACTCTCCCTAAGTTTATTTTTCATTTTCAAAATCTACCAGTTAGTATATCAAAAAGTGTTTTTAGACAATGGAATAAACTACTTTGTAAATATATATATATATATATATATATATATACACTATATTGCCAAAAGTATTCGCTCACCCATCCAAATAATTGAATTCAGGTGTTCCAATCACTTCCATGGCCACAGGTGTATAAAATGAAGCACCTAGGCATGCAGACTGCTTCTACAAACATTTGTGAAAGAATGGGCCGCTCTCAGGAGCTCAGTGAATTCCAGCGAGGTACTGTGATAGGATGCCGCCTGTGCAACAAGTCCAGTCGTGAAATTTCCTAAATATTACTAAATATTCCACAGTCAACTGTCAGTGGTATTATAACAAAGTGGAAGTGATTGGGAATGACAGCAACTCAGCCACGAATTTGTAGGCCACGTAAAATGACAGAGCGGGGTCAGCGGATGCTGAGGCGCATAGTGCGCAGAGGTCGCCAACTTTCTGCAGAGTCAATCACTACAGACCTCCAAAGTTCATGTGGCCTTCAGATTAGCTCAAGAACAATGCGTAGAGAGCTTCATGGAATGGGTTTCCATGGCCGAGCAGCTGCAAAGCCATACATCACCAAGTGCAATGCAAAGCGTCGGATGCAGTGGTGTAAAGCACGCCGCCACTGGACTCTAGAGCAGTGGAGATGCGTTCTCTGGATTGACGAATCAAGCTTCTCCATCTGGCAATCTGATGGACGAGTCTGGGTTTGGCGGTTGACAGGAGAACGGTACTTGTCTGACTGCATTGTGCCAACTGTGAAGTTTGGTGGAGGGGGGATTATGGTGTGGGGTTGTTTTTCAGGAGCTGGGCTTGGCCCCATAGTTCCAGTGAAAGGAACTCTGAATGCTTCAGCATACCAAGAGATTTTGGACAATTCCATGCTCCCAACTTTGTGGGAACAGTTTGGGGATGGTCCCTTCCTGTTCCAACATGACTGCACACCAGTGCACAAAGCAAGGTCCATAAAGACATGGATGAGCGAGTTTGGTGTGGAAGAACTTGACTGGCCTGCACAGAGTCCTGACCTCAACCCGATAGAGCACCTTTGGGATGAATTAGAGCGAAGACTGCGAGCCAGGCCTTCTCGTCCAACATCAGTGTCTGACCTCACAAATGCGCTTCTGGAAGAATGGTCAAAAATTCCCATAAACACACTCCTAAACCTTGTGGAAAGCCTTCCCAGAAGAATTGAAGCTGTTATAGCTGCAAAGGGTGGGCCGACGTCATATTAAACCCTATGGATTAAGAATGGGATGTCACTTAAGTTCATATGTGTCTAAAGGCAGATGAGCGAATACTTTTGGCAATATAGTATATATATATATATATGAGATAACAGGAAATCTAGAATTAGTCTTAAAATTCTTAAGTTGTCAAAAAGGCTCAGAGGACTAGAATTCCCAAATTTAATCAATTATTATAAAGCTGCCCAAATTCAACCGATACTGATTTGGATGTACGAAGAATCTAAAGTGAAATGGAGGAAGATGGAAATGTATCAAATGTAGGAACCTATTAATATATCCCTGTTCCTACCCAAACAAAGCAACACATTTAAATCAATAGATCATATTTGTATTAATAGTACTTTTAGAATTTGGTTAGAAAAAAAGAAAAATAGTTTAGATAATACATTTAAGTTTTGGGCAGATAGAGGTCTGAAAAGATATCACCAACTGTTCACTGATAAAGAAATGGATACCTTTTCAAACCTAGCAAAAAAGCATGAGCTTCCAAATTCACATTTTTAATTATTTACAGGTAAGAAGATATTAACAGAAGTTAAGGTAAAAGAAATAAAAAAGGAAATGCATGAATTAATAAACTGTATAACTGATACATACAATACAACTAATCCAATAAAATTGTTAGGACTTTTAAAGAGTGCACTTGAAAGAGATATACAGGACACTCTGAATCAAATTATATGTAGGTGGGAGGATGAATTAAAAATAAAAATTATTCAGTAAGACTGGGAAGAAATATAATACATTCCATACTACTCAATCCAGTGTTTGGAGGGAATATGCTTGGAAGATACAAATGAGACTTTTTATAACACCTGTTATTCAAAGTAAATACAATAGCATGGTAAAAGGGGATTGTTGGAGAAATTGTGAAGAGAAAAAAAAAGGCTCACAGTCAAATTCTACATGTGTAACGTTGGGTTCGTGGAGAGGAAGACACAGGAGTAAATACTTTAAATCCTTTAATAACAAACACTGGAGTGGAACGAACAATAAAGCTAAACTGGCTAACATTACACAACGAAACACTGCAAGGACTGACGAATGAACAAAACTAGAGGGTGTTTAAACACAAGGAGCTAAATGAGGGAATGGAATACAGGTGCGGATGATGAAGAACAGATGGAAGTGATGGGGGCAGTGAAACATGGGAGATGTAGTCCGGAGGAAAACTTCAAAATAAGAGTCCTTGAAGAAAGTGAGGGAGACAGACTGTGACAATATGAGTGCTCTAAATTGACAACTTATTGGAATGAAGTGATTAGACAGGTTAATTTAAGATTTAACTGCACAATAGAAATACATCCAGAAAACCTTATTTTGGGTAAAATGCCATTGTCCTTAAGAAATAAAACTTCGAAACAGATTACAAGATATTGGCTTAAACCAGAACCCCCACAATTTCAAAGATGGAGAGAAATGATTTCAGAAATATACCAAATGGAGAAAGTAACATTTAAAATTAATAATAAAAGTCTGGAATGTGAACATAAATGGGATTTGCTTAAAAATATTATAAATTCATTTAGATAGATTATTTCCTTTAGATTCTTGATTTTTGAACAAAATTAGTTAAAATATGAGGTATGATGTCCTATTTCATTTATTATTTAAAAAAGGAGGTGATGCCTTAACTAACTTTCCACTTTATTTGAAATAATATGTAACATGTAAATGAATGAGTTACATGTTATTTATAGAATACTGTATGTTGTGAATGGTTCTTTGAAATGGTTATTCAAAATAACATTGTGTTTTTTTTATTTCTCTTTCTTGATGAACAATTTGAACATTGTCTTAAGTAAAAAAAATAAAATAAACAAAAAGCATAAAAAGGCTACTATTGATTAAATTAAAAAGTGAGCTCTTGAAATACTGTATGCAAAAAAATTGGTATGCAATAATAAGACATATGTGTTCTTTTTATAAAAGATGTATTTTGTGTACTGCTTATATTGCTTATTGCTTATATTATTATAACTTCATTTAAAATACTGTATGTTCATCTCGAGTCCATTAAAGAAAGAAGGGGTTTGGGTGGCGTTCACCCTTTTCCATTGCAATCTTGAGCTTTTAATATTTTAAAAATTATTATTTTTTGCTGGTATCATATTAATCCATCTTACAGACTTTTTTATAGATAGCCTAATATATTATGTTTATATTTTCAAAGATATTTTTTGCTGTGGCTAAAGAGGGTAAATGAAAAGCAAACACTCTATCTGCTGAAAATCTACATTTAGATTCTCAAATAAATAATTATAATGAAGAGTCGATTTTGTGGATTTCTTATATTTTATTTGTAAAGCGTGCTTTAAGAGACACGGGGGAGTGACTTTGCATCAGAGATGTCTTTTTACTCACAGCTGATTGGTTCAGCATCTGTTAGCGATCTGTAATCCAGAAAGAAACCTGCTACGGAGCAGGTTAGCCTTGTAGCGTAAGTTGTTATGTACAATATACAAATACAAATCTGTTATATACAGATGCAAGGAAAATGTATGGCAGAACAGGTAGGGTATGTTAGATAAATATAAATAGACTAAACTGTGTATTGCACATAATTATTGCTCAATGGGGCAGTTTTAACTGTTCATGAGATGGATAGCCTGAAGGAAAAAACTGTTCCTGTGCCTGACGGATCTGGTGCTCAGAGCTCTGTAGCGCCATCCAGAAGACAACAGTGCAAAAATGTAGTGGGCAGGATGAGTGGGGTCCAGAGTGAATTTTCCAGCCCTTTTCCTCACTCTGGAAGTGTACAGTACTTGAAGGGGGTGCAGGGGGCAACCAATAATCCTCTCAGCAGTCTGAACTGTCCTTTGTAGTCTTCTGATAGCCGATTTCATAGCTGCACCAAACCAGACAGTTATTGAACTGCAGAGGAGAGACTCAATGATCGCTGAGTAGAACTGTAAAAAAAAGCCGACCAACTTTCATGGTACCTAAAACCTGGGGTTGAGACAAACTAAACTAAAATGTTCCTGGCTATTCACTGAAACCGGCTTCATGGTACAGGCCACTGTTCTAATCTGGTCTCCCTGCTATTTCGATTTACACCTCTTCTTACCAGCACACTTAAAAACAAGAATGTGGCTTTTATAGTTCATGCATTTCAAATATGACCATTGCTTTTTTCAGGAACGTATGGATAAACTGCTCTGTGTTGATAAGCAGTTCCCTTTGTGCTTTCAGGTTTCTCATCACCCGCCTATTTCAGCATTTTATATTAGCAATAAGAAGGATGGATTCTGCATTAGTGGAAGCATTCTGGCCAAATCAAAATTTTACGGTAAATCACTGTTTTCATGCTACAGCTCGCATACAGATACTAGGCAATTTTAGTTTGTCATTTGTATGGTTTTGATGTTTGATTCTGATAATAAGTGTAACTTCCTACAGGGAACTCACTGTCTGCGATACTGGATGGAAAGGCCAGACTCCTGTTTCTGAGTCGAGATGAAGAATACATTATTACTATGCCGTACGCTCACTGTAAAGGTGATGACTTCATTCTGAAACTAAATTCAGCAATAAAGTATCTGCTTAAATTATATGGGAATTGTGTTTTAATGTTGCAGTGAGACTATAATAAACAAACTGTCTCTCCTACAGGTATTCTGTATGGTACGATGACATTGGAGCTTGGTGGGAAAATCACTATTGAGTGTGAAAAAACACAATGTTATACAGAACTTGAATTTAAACTGAAGGTACTTTCAGAGTTTCAAACATAAAGCTGAAGTGTATGTTTTTATATATTTGAAAATATGTCTTTCTCCTATCCAGCTTAATACATTATGTAAAGACATCTGGAAGTAAGACATTAGTTAGTGGATTCTACCCCAATCCCACCCCCACCCTATTAAAACTCTTTGCTAAAAAAAACTTGGCTCTGTTTATTAGAATATCCTGACACAGTAACAACAGCTCAACCAATGGAGTTAGTTTGAGGCAGTGCTATCTGTTTGGTTGAACAATGACAGAAAAACTATTTTTCTTACAGCTGTCTGTCTTTCTCTCCATCTCTGTTACAGCCTTTTCTTGGCAGCTCTTGCAATGTTAACCAGATTTCTGGAAAGATTCGGATAGGGGAAGATGTTCTGGCTACAGTAGATGGGCACTGGGTAAGAGTCTTTTTTTTTTTTTCTCGAGATGCACTTCCTGATGTTGTTTTGCATACTTTTTCTGCTTGTTGCATCAGTAGCATACAGGATGATATGATCAGTTTAAGTGTTGCTAAAAGATAATAGAAGATAAGACAGAACTTGTTTGATCTCTTGGGGGAAACTGGGGCAACACTGAAGGACAACTAAAGCATAAAAGCTCTGGCTGAATACTGATCACAGTGGTTGATGATAAATTCTCTTCCAGATGTGTTTAAAATGCAAATTTTTCTCCAGGATAGGAAAGTGCACCTGATTGAGAAGAAGACGGGCCTCCAGGAGGTGCTGTGGAACCCCAGCGCAGACGTGCGGAGACAGAGACTAAAGAGACAGGTGGTTCAGATGGACCAGCAGGAGGCGTTCGAGTCTGAGAGGTACAAAGACTTGACTTCATAACCAATAAGACTTAAGACAACAGTGAAAGTATCAAAGTTGTACCCAATCCTGCATTATGTTTCATATGCTTTAATGAATCACAACATAGATAATATACTGCTAACATCTGCTCCCAAGGCTGAGGTTTTGACTTATGATTTACCTTGCATTATTTAGCATTTATTTTTTTATTTGTTTATTTGTATTTATTTATTTTATTTTTGATTTATTAAAAAAGGTACTTGTAGTACTTTATATTTAAATTTGTATTTATTTAATTTGATTTCATTTATATACTGTATATTTTAATTATTTTAATTTGTGATTTACCTTGTACAAATGAGCATTTACTTTTTATGTGTTTATTCATAGTCATATTCATTTATTGTATTATAATTTTATTTCTAATATATTTTTGTATTTCATTTTTTTATTTATATTTTTTATTTATTTTGATTTGTCTTGTATAATTAGGTTATGGCGCCATGTGACCAGAGCGATTACTGATAAAGACCAGAATCGTGCCACCCAGGAGAAATTTGTGTTGGAAGAGGCCCAGAGGCAGGAAGCCAGAGAGAGGGGTGACAAACCCTGGGATCCTCGCCTTTTCACTCTCAACGCTGACACCAATGAGTGGCACTACAAATATGCAGAGTATGCTCACAATATCTTTAATTAGACATTGCCACTTTGCTGAATAATTAATTACCAAATTTGGTTGCAGGAACTAAATATCTGCTTACTCCGTTCACTTTCTCAGCACGAAGCCGTGGGATCCAGACCGCTGTCTGGTCCAGTTTGAGAAAGATGGCATCATCCAGACAAAAGAGAAGTCACAACGCCAACGCAATAGTTTCTCCTACAGCCAGAACTGGGCTGTACAGCAGAAAGTAAGTTAGATTGCATACAGGAAATTTCAAGTTCAAGTCCAAGAATTTTCTTTTGAGCATCAATTATAGCATTTTCTAAAGAAGGATTATTCTAAAGCCCATCACGGTGACAAGATGGTCCTTCAGGGCCTATGTTTAGTTGATTGACTCATCAGTGGGTGTTTCTTAGGTGCGGGTGAATGGGAAACACAGGAAATCAAGCAGCCAGCCATCCAGCTGCAGTCAGAACACAGAGAGCAGCAGTACCACGCCAGAACCCAATCATGAGTCATCTGATAATGAAGGCAAGCCATTAACCCATTAAACGCACACATACTACACACCATTTTTGGATTTTGTAATCGATATTCAGAAGTGAGAGTGGACGGCAGTTTTCTTAAATGAAAACAAAGCTGTAAGGGACAGAAGTACGGTTCAATACATCATTGTGTGTCAGTCTTTCAGCCAAGTAAACATTGAAAATATGACCTTCCACATATTTTCAGTGACAAAACTTGAGAAAACATGGTTTGTGAAAATTAGACCATTTTAAATTGTTGTGGAAATACAAAAACTTTTCTTTTAAAAGTGTTTAGAAAGTAACTTAAAAGTAATGTTATTGGTAATGGGATTACTTTTGACATGAAGTAATGAGCAAAGTACTTTTAGATTAAAATTAGAATTTTTTGAGAATTAGACATTTGTAGTGGATTACTTTTTTGAGTAATGTACCCAACACTGCATTTCAACAGCAATATAAATTTATTTAGTGTGTATTTTATGTCTATAGGAAAACAAAAGACTTCAGATCACTTTTATGTGTCTCATTTTAAATTTATCAGGCTATATGAACCAATGTGCCAGATGCACTAAAGAAGTGAAGGATATCGCCCTCATTGAGGCCTCAGTAGCAGCTATACAGAAAACACAGCAAGACATACAGAGGTAAGCATTTATGCTACTTGTCGCCATCAATTTTTGATTAACTTGTCAGTTTCTGTTAAATGCAATCCATATTTATATGATCTTTGTATTTTCATGTCTTTTTAGAAACCTGAGTGCATTGGGTCGCCAGATTGCGCGACACAAGACGGTGGAGGAGAGCAAGTCATTGAGCAGTCGTCACTGTCTCATCCTTTGCATGCTTTTGCTCTTCCAGCTACTCATCAACTATGTCTTCACTTGAGATGCTATTACCTAGCGACCATCACCTAGCAATAAACACAGCCAAATTATCACCGTCACAAAGCCCTTTGAATGCCCCACCATGATGTTGCTACCAGAAGTAGCTGAACCATCAAGCACTAAGCACTTCAAATAGAGAGAAAGAGACTCTTGTTTTAATTCATATGAAAACAGATAATCATTTCAAAGTGGTCATAAAATGCTGCACTGCCACTCTTGTGAACTAATGTGTACCATCTTTCCAACATACCTTCCTTTCTCTGCAATATCGGTAATCTATTTCAGGCATATTTAGGCCCTATGGGCAAAATTTGAATGGACTTTTGTGTGTATGTGTGCGTGTTACCCTCAAACCATTAAGAAACCTCTTCCATTAAGACACTGGGCCTTAATACTGCTGCCAAAAAGAGGGGAAATGAACAAAGTAGTCAGTGAACATCCACCAGTGCAATTCTTTATTCTTTTAAGGGAATATTCCTGGTTCAATACAGGTTTAGCTCAAACGACAGCATTTATGGCATAATATTGATTACCACAAAAAATTATTTTGACTTGTCCCTAATTTTCTTTTAAAAAAGCAAAAATCTGGGTTATTTTTGAGGCACTTACAATGGAAGTGAATGGGGGCCAATTTTTTATGTTGAAATACTCACTGTTACAAAAGTATAGATGCAAGACATAAACAATATGTGTAAAAATGTTTTTAGTGTAATAAAATCACTTACTAACCTTTTCTGTGGAAAGTTATAGCCAATTTTACAACTTCGATGCCATGATCATGTAATGTCAACAAACCTAAAAGACTAAAAATGACAATTGAAACAACTTTACAGCTTAAATAATACATGAGTTTTAACAGAATTAATGTAAGTGCTTTTATAAAATTATAAGCTTCACATTTCTGCTTTGATGCCCTCCAAAAACTCACTGTAACCTTTAATTTTGCTTTTTTTAAAGATAAGGAGAGACGAGTGAAAATAAAAATTTTGTGGTAATCAACCTTATGCCACAAATGCTGTCGATTGAGCTTAACTTGTATTGAACCCAGAATATTCCATTAAGTATGCGTTTGACCACACAAAACATATAATCATTATTACTTTACCAAAACAGTGTTTCTGCATAGTACAATACAAAGAAGAGTAAATGTTTACAAACTTGATTGTACTTACAAAGGAAAAAATACTCTGACACCAAATGAGTAGTGTAGATTTTGAAGATATGGGTAAAGGAATTGTTGGACTTACTTTCTTCTGTGAAACACAAAAAGAGACGTTTAGCAGAATGTAAACACATCTTTTCTTGACTTTCCATCCTTTTTTGAATGGGGACTTGGGCTGTCCAGCTTCAAAAATGGCATAAAAGCACCATAAAAGTCATTTATACTCATGCTATATTCCATGTCTTCTAAAGTCATCCTATAGCTTTTAGGAGCAATACAATGTCATTTTTCACTGAAAAACTTGCCCTTCATCATAACTCTCAATTTGTAATTTGTGTTCTGTGTATATATATATATATATATATATATATATATATATATACACACACACACACACACACACACACACACAGTATATATATATATATATATATATATATATATATATATATATATATATATATATATATATATATATATATACTGTATACTTAGTACACCGTAACTGGTTATGACACTCGCAAGAACCAGTGGGTTGGGCATTATGGACGTCAGTCCTGCCGTAACCTGTCTCAGCACACAATTATGAGTATATAAATATAAAATTATCAGTCTGTTCCTTACTCAAAGCTTCAGAAAACTTAGAGTACAAGTCATGTGGACTACTATTATGGTACTATTTTTTTAAATGCTTTTTGTCATTTTTAAAGCTTGACATCCCCAGTCCCCATTCCCTTTCTTCATGTGTTAATGAGAAGGCAGGACATTATGCTAAATTTCTCCCTTTGTGTTCCACAGAAAAAAAGAAAGTCAGATTTGAAAAAAAATAAAATTCTCAGCAAATGTTTATTTTTGGGTGAACTTCTCCTTGAACTTAACATCTGCTGTCTACAGTACTATGATAACAGAATGCAATCATCCATAAGACTGAGATATTTGTATTCAATAGTGTTTGATTGGCATTGGATAGGTCAGTCTTCATAGGGACATTTGAGGCCTTCTGGAAAGTTCCACATTATTGATGTTGCTCGGTTGGATGAAATACGTTCAATAACAAAGTAATCAAAGTGTATATATTTGTTTTGAAATGGAATTCAGAATGTATTTATTTGATTATTTCAGTTTTTTATATATATATATATAACCACACTGTTTTTAAGAATACTTTTGTTCATTCAGGTTTTCTGGGAGCAAGTAAAGTCAAGTATCAAATTGCTTTTTCTTCCACCATTTGTGCTGTATGGTAAAGTTTGAGTGATCCCTTATAAGGGCACAACTATAACAGAGTACATAAACTCCAATGCAGGATTCGTATAAGAAATTTGTGTTTGAATGATGCTTGCGCTCTCGAGCCATAGTTCAACGCATTACAACCAAGAGATTGGTACGTTTCATTTTTCATTTACTTTTTCTGATTTTTTTACAGCACACTAAGTACAATGTTCAATGTGACTGACAACTGAAACTAATGAGATCTCGATGGCTCACTGTTTGTGAATGATTGTTGCAAAGCACCGCAGTAAAGTTTTACATTTCGACTTGTTGCTCTGTCATCATTGAAACACTAGTACACCCTAAGAAACACATTTATATCAGTTTTATAAAAGACTGTGGTGGTGTTTTGAATAGCATACTACAATACTACTGATTTGAAAATGCAAAATAACTTATAACTTAAAGACATATCTGGAAGTAACCGTATTTAGTACTGGATACCACTTATGGTATTAAATATGCATATGATAAAGTGTGACAACCAGTGATGGGTAGGTTACCTAAAAAGTAATCCTCTACTAATTATTTCTTCTCTATAATTGTAATCATATTACTTTACTAAATACTTATTTAAAAAGTAATCACATTACTTTTATTTTACTTCTGGTCTACTTTCCACAAACGTTTGGTTTTCCACTAAAAACAAAAAAAAAAAAAAAAAATCTCAATATTTCCTCCTTGTCCACTGTCACACATCCTTCAGCTGTCACAGAAACGCAAACAGAAGTACATATAAATTCATATTTTACATGTATTGTACAGTACAAAAATACATTTATTTTAAAATCTTAAAATCAAGTACCTTTATTGAAAGTCAGAAACTAGTCTGATTACAAGAGTTTTAAATGTAACACATTGCACTACTTTTTTTACTTAAATGTAATTAGATTACTCCCAACACTGGTGACAACAATGTAGCATACTACTGTTTGAAATATTTATCACTGCATAATGCAACTGTTTCACATACTATTTTTACCAAATAGTTGGCTATATACAGTGTATACTGCGCAGTATGCAGCAAGCAGTTTGTTATTCCATTCCGAACATAGCCTGTGTTCGCCAATATTGCCAATTTATACGAATGCAGAGACCTGAAAGCCAAAAATGTTGAATGCTGTGATGATTATATAGTTTTTCACACTGAATAAGAGGTGGGCAAAAAGTTAACTTCAAGTTCGTTCACTTCAAAGGTCCTTCACAGTTGGAGTTTTCCTTTTTTTTTTTTTTTTTTTATCATAGCAGGCAAGTCTCGGGGCCTGTTGGGGCATGGTACCAAGTGTGTAGTTACTGAAAATCCCCTTCCTTCCTCAACTTCATTAGTAAATGCAAGTCTGCTGAATTGAAGTGCATTAATTGTGGTCTGCTGTGACCTGGTCAAAGGAAAAGGGAATAAGAGACAACATGCCCCTGTGGGGATGTAGGTAACATTTTCAAAGAAGCTATAAATGAATAAAAAGCCCCCAGGTAGAGGTTGGGTGTGGTTTTTGTATGATTCAGCAATCTACTTCAATCAGTGTCAAACACAGTCCTAGGTTAGAAGAGACATTCTATTTTCGTTCAACATCTCATGCTTAAATCTTATGAAAAATGTGTAGCACTTTCCTGATGGATTCAGAAGTCCCCAAATGTCTGTAAGACCAAGATTTTTACACAGACTCTGTACTGTCAACGTTGCTCTAAAGGGTCTACACACTTTTGCATTACATTTTGGTGGAATGCCTGTTTTCCGCCAATTCAGAAATACATTCAAATGAGGCATTGTTTCCAACATTTTCGAGCATTTAGCCCATTTGATTTACTTAATGACTGTTTGTTTATTGTTTTCATGGTGATTGTGAATTCTCTAAATTTAATTAATGGCTTGCTCTCTGTTCAGTGCATGGAGCTGTGTCAACCAATCACGAGTTCGCCTAGGCAACAAGGCAAATCGTTCCTATATTCCAAGTGTAGTGCACAAGTCTTCTAAAGACATATAATAATGTTATGAGGAACAGAGGGAAATAGTCAGGAAATAATCACGTTAACATAAACAGTGGTAATCGTGATTCGAATGTTGCATTTTTGCTCTACAATTTTATTTTTTAATCAACTAATGGTTAGGTTTAGGGTTGGGGTTTAGGTTATGGACTAGGGTTAATAAAATATGCATTCCTGTTCACTGTATTATTTCATTTACAACTAAAATACAACTCACTTTTGGCGCCACCCTGTGGACAACACTTCTGGCTTTAGCCACTGGGGGCAGTGATTTGAATTTCAGCAGCAAAACATTCAACCTGCTGTTGTTGAATTCACAGTGTGATCAGTCTGTTCATGCTTCACAAACTTGGTGGGCTAAAAATTATTATTAGCACAAAATCATTACATAATCAGTTACTTTTGTCATTAAATGTGGTTAACAAAAACACATTCACATTTACACCTTCTTCAAACGTAGTCAGAATTCATCCCTGAACCTCTACAAATGTGTTTGTTTTTTTTATTGATCGCAAAGTGTCTTGATTAATTACACCTGTCTTTTATGCACTGTGGTCAGGTGCTATCCAATTGAAATGCTATCACTGAAAATGCTTGTTAATGCCAGATACAGATAAGGAAATGCTTTCCCAGTATTTTCTTGCTTTTAGTCCATTTGATTGTGACTTACTGGTCACTGTTATTGTTTATTTTATTCATGGAGATCCTGAATTACCTCAGTTCAAGTGTCGGCTTGCATAACGCCCTCTGTTCGTGCATAGAGCGTGCATAGAGCCATGTGTTGACTCTGGTGGACAAGTTCAGGAGGAAGCATGCTAGTCGAAACAGCACCCAGGCCTACAGGCTCCATATCTGAGAGTGGGCGCACACACTGGACCTTTGTGCTAGGATATATGCGGGGGCTGACTGAAACGCTCCAAAAATGCAGGGCCTAATTAGGTCACATATGTGCTGGACTCTGCACAAAAGAATTGCTTCCTCCTACTGCTGTGCAATTTAATTGTTGGGACAACTATACATGAAGACAACTGTTTCTGTCGCATAACCAAAGTGGGTTCCTTCTTTTATGTGGAAGCAAACCCATACTTGAATGACAGAAGATTGGAATGGGTGTTCTGACAGTGACAGGCTTCCTTGTAAGTCAAAACACCCTGAGGAATAGTGGTTCTGTTGGAGTTTTACTGTTACACCTTTCTTTGTGAGCAGTTTCTGGATGATACTGGAATGGCTCCAGTGTCGAGTCCTGCAAAGAGCTT
Source organism: Myxocyprinus asiaticus (assembly GCF_019703515.2). Lineage (NCBI taxonomy): Eukaryota > Metazoa > Chordata > Actinopteri > Cypriniformes > Catostomidae > Myxocyprinus > Myxocyprinus asiaticus. Next base: position 8,298,969 of record NC_059391.1, read on the forward strand.
TTGTTCAACTATTATGTCCCCAGTGTACTACGAACTTAACTCTCTATAAGGTGGTCTGTGTTGTCTCCTTCCTGATGCTATGTATGTAGACTTTAGGTATACAGTGTCCCATTCAATGTTAGTGAATGGATCTTTTCAGCACAGTCAGTAAGAGAATATTTAGTGTTGTATAAATGTGGTGAAAGCTTATATAATGGCAAATGGGAAAGAGGATCTTGTTTAGATGGTTAATCTTGTTCTGAGAAAAGTCTTGCAAAATTCATGTGATGTTCATATGCTGTGTCTGTATGGAGACCCTACCCCAACCCCTAACCCTGGCAGCAGCAAATAGGAATCTCACAAGTGTTTTGCAGTGCAAGGTTTACCATATAGATTTCACAGGACAGTATGATATGGCATAGTGGCTAACATGCACGTCTGGTAACAAGAAGGTTTCTGGTTTAAGTCCCGACAAGGGGCGAGCCATGAGCTATCACCATTGTGCCCTTCAACAAGACACATAAGCCCTGGTTATTCCAGGAGGGCTGATGCTGTAATAAGTGTAAACGTTTCTGCTGCATTGTCAGAGCTGTGGACTAGTTGTTATGCTGCATTCCATTGCAAATCAGATGTGGGATATTCCATCTTGATGTCTCTGATCTCCAACCATACCGGCATTCCATTGCCTGATGCTTGGAAGATGATGTATAAGGAAACAAAAGTGCAATGCTCCTGGTAGCTTTGCAGGATTATCAATGGAGATGTCTCCTAGCAGCCAAATTTAGAATAAACTATGCAATGCTTGAATTTGTTCTACATGCATACAATTATCCAAAGAGAGTATAATTTACCATGTTTTAAACACCAGTACCTGCAAATGTTTGCTAAACTAGTTTTATTATCATATAATGTAGGAACTTTGATTCACTGATTCTTTTTATTTGCTTTAAAAGGAATGTTTATCATAAACTTTGTAGATCTCCCTAGATGCCAACATGTTTATTGACGTCATGCATCTCGGAGAAATTGAGTTTCCAAGTTGCAAGTTCAACTTCAAGTGCCTACCCATTGCACTTTTCCTAGTAGGAAGTTGAAAATTCTGACATTCTGAGTTGAATGGAACATAGCATTAGTCTGTGTAGTTCTGTTGTTAAGCTGTGGTGCTCATTTTCAGGTTTGGAATATAGAAGTAAACTACAGTGGGGGCCTGGGTAGCTCAGCAAGTAAAGACGCTGACTACCACCCCTGGAGTCCAGGGAGTGCTGAGTGACTCCAGCCAGGTCTCCTAAACAACAAAAGTGGCCCGGTTGCTAGGGAGGGTAGAGTCACAAGGGGTAACCTCCTCGTGGTCACTATAATGTGGTTTGGTCTCAGTTGGATGCGTGGTGAGTTGTACGTGGATGCTGCGGAGAATAGCGTGACGCCTCCACACGCGCTACGTCTCCACAAGCCACGTGATAAGATGCGCAGATTGATGGTCTCAGAAGCGGAGGCAACTGAGATTCGTCCTCCGCCACCTGGACTGAGGTGAGTCACTACGCCACCACAAAGACTTAGAGCGGATTGGGTATTGGGCATTCCAAAAAGGGGAGAAAATCTCAAAAAGAAAAAGAAAAAAGAAAAGAAAAAAAGAAGTAAACTACAGTGGTGCAAACTTCATCAAATATAATTTTTGCATTCCCTGTTACTCCAATAGCAAAATAAAACAATCCACTATTACATTTTGACAACTTGCCAAAAGATGAAAAAAACAGAGGCCAGTGGATTACTGCAGTCAGAAAGATACCAAATTAATGCCAGGGAAATTCGACACAAAGAACAATGTTATAAAATGACACTAAATAAAAAAATAATTTTAAATATTAAAATTTCTGCTAGATTTATGCTTCTAAATAAGCAGAAATGCATTAACAAATACTGTAAAAATAAAAATAATAAAAAAAGTCCATTCAATTCCCTCCTCTTTTTGCTATTGCATCATTTTAAGAAAAAGTCTGTTAATGACACCTTACTTATTATGTCATACATTGGCTGGAAAACTGAATTGCAATACCCACTATCAAAAGAGTTAGATCACAGCCCATTCAAATAAAGCTGAACTCTGATCTCAACTTTGTTACACTAGCAATGGTCGCTGCTGCTCATAACACCGGTAATCACCAACTCTCACTAAAATGTAATAACTCTTTGTTATAGAAAATAGCTGCTAAACTGAACACCCTTTTAAAGTGTAGATATGTACTTTATGTTGCATTACCCTTGCAAAAGGGAAAAACATATAGACTGAAGAGAACTGAAAGGAAGGTGAAAGGTGGCAGGCCACTAATGGTAGACTAGATGTGTTGGGCAGACAAGGTGTTGACTACTTTGCTTATTTCTTGTGGATGTTTTCCTAGTAATTGCCACTCCTGAGCTTCCTTCGAGCCTTCTCAGATGACAGAGCACAGGGAGGTGTGAAACAGTCATGTCTTGACATGTTCACTTGGTCAGAAAAGGGAATGAGTTCATACATACACTCACAGCTGCATGCTCAACTCCATAATGAATTAAAATTTCAGACAAATTCATTATCTTTTCAGTATGTCTGCTTCAGCAGCAAAAAGGAGGATACATTATGAGTGTTGACACATTTACAGTTTAATTTTAACCACAGTGTTATTCAACAAGCAATGTTTACGTTTTTGTACAATATGATTCGTGGAGCTTCAAGCAAGCATCACTAATGCAATGTCTCAGAAAGGAAATGAATCATTAGCAACTGAGAGTTTGAACTCAGAAGGTGTGGCGGTGCTCTTGTATTAATAGCATGAATCTTTGATGCAGTTTGCTATTGTTTTTTTTGTTTTTTAACCATGATCCAGGTGGCTTAGCATAGCATGCATGCTAGCACAAATGTCTTGACTTTGCATATCTCAAAACAGGACCCATTTCTTCTTAACACAAATTCCTTGCAATGAGTTGGAAACCAATCTGTCAGCTGCCCATAATTTAAAGAACCACAAGATGAGATACAGCAGTCATGATTAACTGAGCCATTTGTGCTTCTCATCCATGACGCCCGGTCTGTCTGCTTATAATCTACTGCGATCTGTCTCTGAGGAAATATTGATTCTTCTTTTAACAGGGTGGGTCATGACTGTTGCTGAATCGTGCTTGTTGGGTCTTGTTGCAGAATAGACACCCTCATACACAGAGCAACACTGTTGCAATGCCTGCAAGGAAAAATACACAGTCGTGCTAAGTCACGCAATCATGCTAGCCCACCCAGAACAGTACAATGTATCATTGTTGTGACCAAGTACTTAAAACAGATCAAATGTACTCATAAATCACATTTTGGTGAATCAGTTTTATAAGTTCAGAGAAAATGTTTGTGTGGGCTTTTGGATTATCTCAAATTGTACATTTGTACAAGGGCCTAAGAGTGCATCATTGTTGTAGCTATTACAAACTAAAATTCCATTATGAAATATGTGCTCGTCCTCCATTTCTGTTGACCTAAAAGACCTAAGAAGACATTAAAACAGTTCTTGTCAGAATTCAGTGAGCAGCTGAGGCTCACTTGTTTTTACAGTGCATGCATAAAGCAAGGAAATTAAGACACACCTAAGTTGAACTTCAAGTTTTGACTTTTAAAAATCAGTTGCAGGTTTTGACATGCCCTGTCAAATTAAAACATCATGCAATTTATTTAATGACCTGCTTTCACAACAGATGTTTATACAGGTGTATAATATCAAAAGAGATATCATTGAGGACCTCAGAGGAAGGTGTGGATGATTTGAAAGAGTTTCTTCATATGTCGTCAGTCAGAATGATTTGCAAATGGATGAAATTCAATACTGTTGCCACACTCGTGGGCATTCTAAAAAGATCAGTGCAAGGACATACCATAGAGTCTTCAAGCAAGTGACCGCTGAAAGAACCCTCGGGTGACAAGGGTCCGCAGGTGCACCTTCACTTGATAATGTTCATATTTCTGGAACCTACCTCAAGAAAAACACTAGCCAAAAGTGGTTTTCATTGAAGTGCAACTAGCGCTAAAGCATTGCTGTATCAAAATTGGTAAAGCACTCTGCCTGGCCCTGCAATAGGTTCACACCTCTGTCCTTCTGTCCACCAACCCAGAACTTGCTTTTAGCAACTGTTGTGATCTAAAATTTGGGAATGTTGTCGAGAAAAATAATGATTGTTTTCCTTCATCAGTGAGAACGAAGTAGAACAATTCTTACTTTTTACTACCACTTTCACTCTTTCATCTTGCATTAATCACTTTTCCTCTTCCTTTCCGTTTCTTGTCTTCTGTTTTATCCTCCAATTGCAGTTGTCATGATGGACAGCTGTACTGGGCACAGTAAACAAGACCCAGCCGCCTCAAGCACAGCTGTGGGGGGTGTAATATGTACAAACATGTATGTGCCGGGGGTGGGGATGGGGTACTGAGTGTGTATATGTAACATAATCTGCTTCCAAGATTTCAGACATGAAAAGACGGCAAAAGAGAAGTGTTGGAAAGCCAACACTGACCCCAACATTGCCTGGCCTGTTGAAGCTGATCCCCAACCATCTTCTGGAGCTTCTTCTGACTCATTAACACTGTCTTTTGAATTAGGTTGAGGATTTGGCTTGATAAGCTTGAGTCAACATACCACCAAGTAGACGTCCACCCATCATGCATATCACTGGTGAAATAACTAACATAGGCTGCAGATGGAGTAGATGCATCAACTGTCATTGGCCATCAACACATCTGAAGATGGCAGTGCTCCATGACATACAAAACATAGCCCTCAAAGAATCTTTCAAGTTCAAAATGTTCCCTGTTGACTGAAGAGTGGTTAAATAGCTTTGAACCAGAAGGTTGCAAGTTCAGACGCTGTAAGAAGATGGTCCTTGAGTTATCACCATTGAGAGTTTGAGCTAGGCACTTCAACACAGCTTGTTCCTGGGACACTGTCCTAATAATTTAACATATGTATTGCAGTTATATGGTAGTGTTACTTTAGGGTGCATGAACAAACTCCACCAGCCCTCATGGTAGAATCTTGGCAGAACGATTCCCTCAAATGATTTAATCTGTATTGCTTTTAATTTTTAATTTATATTTACTAAGGCAAGGAGTCGGTTCCAAAAAGAATTGATTCTTTGATTCCAAGGCATTGGGAATCGAAAGCGGACTCCAGCTTGATTCCGCTCAGGAAAATCGATTCCACTCAGGGGCATCACATTATCTTTTGTCATTCATATAAAATATGCTTGATATTGTGCTGTTCCTTGTTAGATTTTACTTTACCTACTGTTTTCTTAAGAATTTAGAAACATTGTCTAGAATCGACTCTTGGAATTAAATGTTTTTTTTTATTTATTTTTTTTTTTTTATTGGAATCGAATGGATTTCAAAACTTCTGAAATCAAACTTCAATGGTTTTTGGAATGGCTATTCACTATGTGTCAAATGACAACTAAAAAAACTAAATTAGGACAGTTATGATAAGAATAATGATCATAAATTCATAGAATTATCATGTATCAAGACCAACAATCCTCACAGCTGAAGCACTTTGAAGTACATAAACATTAAAATTATTAATGACATTCCAATAGCTGGAGCTCTGGTGCAGCAGTTAGTCCACATATTCCTAAAATGGTGCTCATGTGGGTGATGTAATTTTTAATATGGTTTTCATCCCGCTAATGCTCCTCAAATTAATTTCCTGTCACTTTCAGGTGTATCTGTAGAGTAAAAGAGTCAAAACCCCAAAAATTATCTTAAAAACAAACATGCACCAACATTATTTAGCATTTTTACTCATAATACCATAGAGCTGAGACTGTCTGGTAAGAAATGCCCTTGTGGAATGGTGTCCATTCTCAACTGCTTTTCTGTGACCTTCCATTCCTTTTATGGCACCTTTTGGTCTTCCAAATGTGGGTGTCTTTTTTTTTTTTTTTTTTTTTTTTTTTTTTTTTTGGTTTATGTGCTTGATTCAGTTTAATGTGAGGTGTATATAAGTTTAAATACAGTAGATTTTCCTAGGTTCTATGATTTTCTATTGACATTTTGGAGGATCCCTTTTCTGTTTCCCATACATACACTTGTACATAACAGTCCGTTCTTTAAAACTCTCCCTGAGGAAGATTTAATTGTGTACATAATACATGATTTTAACAACAGAACAGAGTCAACGTCCCATTACAACCACTTTGGGGAGTTTCAAAGACAGTCAGTCATATGGAAAAGTGATATCTAGACTTGTATGATCCTTTACTTCCGTGTGAGCTGTAATTTCTTGATCCTTGAATCATACATATTGATTTATAATCAGATTTACAACAAGCTCTGACCCCAATTCATATTGGATTCATCGAGCCAAAGAATAGATATATATATAGACAGGCTATTGTATAAAGGATACAATAGAGCATTTCCTCTGCGGCTGGACCCCTAATGTGCAAATTCCTCCTACGCTTTCACTGTAATAGCCCAGCCAAGCCCAAGTTAAACAGTCGCAACATAAATCATGAACTCATAAGAAAAGGCACAGCTGCTCCTAGCACAGGTGCACGGAATTCCCAACCACATAACAGGACAAAGTGTAGGAAGAGGAAATGAGGTAGTGGCTTTCTATCTGATCATGTGTGGGTACGTCCACACATGTATGAGTGTGAAATAGAGCCGAGAGAAATAGTTCATCACCAGTCAAGCATCACTATGCATCAATAAGGCAAACATCGCTTTGACTATTGCTCATAGTTAGGGTTAGTGATCTGAACAATGATTTGACCCCTAGGTATAGGACTAATAATTTTTCGACTGACGAATATTAAATGAGCAAACATATCCCATATACTTGCTTAGAAGGAGGGAACCGAGCCACATTTACAGACCAAAGTATGATAGCAACTTGAGATTAGGCTCTTTTGAGCTAGTAACTCCCTTGTAACCACATATCAACATTGCCACCCACAACACCCTAGCATCATGGTGATGACTTGGTGGCATGGGCAAGCACTACTCATATTTTCTTTTGTTGTACTTACAGAAGCATGATCAGATGGGTATCAACATCATTGAAGACATTTTTGCATCAGTTTCAGCATGATCTTCCCTCTAGTACCACTGATAGCATATTGCACAAGCAGGAAGTAATCATGTTCACATAAAAGATGGTGAGCGCGATTTGTAAGTTGCATTTGAACTCTAACCTTACATTTTTACTCCACTGATGGTTAGGTTTAGGGTTCGGGGGTAGAGTTAATAAAAATGTATTCACCTGAAAACTGGAGCTCACCTGTGCCCTTATGTTCAAAAACACTTCCTGCTTCAGCCACTGGGGCAGTGCTTTGAATTTAGTACCCATTGTACACAGGTGCCACGGTTTGTTCCTATTTAACGTATTGCACCTTTCACCCATCGCGACAGAGTTTAGCTTAAGAAAATCAGGCTACAGTTTCTGAATTCACAGTCAGATCAGTCTGAACACAGACTGATTACAGTTAAAGAAATTTCGACCTATTGTCGCCAAATTCACAGTGCAAGCAGTCAGACTGTATGAACTTTGCTAGAGTTACAAGTAATTGGTCAGGGGTTTTCCAAGATTTGGTCTATTAACACCCACAGACGTCCCGGTGAACATTGGCTAATTTAATTCACAGACAGCGGGATTCCATCACTAAACCACTTCTGGGTATATGAGTGAGTAATGAGAGGTCAAACATATTGAGAAAAGTGTATGCCAGGGACTTTCCACCAGGAGCTCTAATATGTTTCTAACAGAATTTTAGCCAGGCTGTGAAAGTGCTGAAGTATGAAAAACAGAGACCCAATAGCAGAGGAACAGTTCATAGGATTTATAAACAGAAATTTAGAGCTGTCACTGAGTTGTGGAATCTTCTGTGTAAGACCAGCTGACATGCAGCACACTAAAAAGCATCCACTCTCCCGACACACGGGCAGAGAAAAAAGTATCCTCCGTGGAAGACCGCTGACATGGAAGATCCGCTGATACACAAGACAGGAACAAACTAGGCAGAGAGAGTGAGGTAAGTACTCAACATAAAACAACAATGCTTCAAACATTCAGTCAATACTGAGCAACATTCAACATAGAAAATTTAAAAATTCAGCAAAGGACATGACACATGAGGTAATTAATATAGGCAGGAAACAAACAAGGGGCAGGTGCCGCTCACAGCTGAAAGTTGTCATGATCAGCGTTCCCATGGAAACAATCATGGTTCCCAAGGAAACGCTGATTCTGCTTGCCAGCGGCACCTGAAACACATGAGGGCAAAACATAACAAGCCTTGACTGAAACAAACAGGGGACGATGATGTCACGGTCCTCGTCAGACAAAAATTCAAGCTGACAAGGTGACAGCACTGTGACATCACCGAAGGGTGCATGGCGGTAACTCGTGCATGGCGGTAACCAACAACCAGACCCTTGCGCCCACACAAAGCACGTACACAAAAAACAAGACAGACTGGGGATGATGATGCCACGGTCCTCATCAGACAAAAGAGCGCACAGTAGTAACTCACGCAGTGGTCAACCTGACCAGGTGACAGGACCGTGACAGTACCCCCCCCAACTGGAACATCAAACAAAAAGCAAGATCAAAAAAATGAACACTTAACAAAGAACAGAAACACAAAAACAGTTTAAGGGAAGGGGCGGGGTCTGGTGGCCTGGCAGGAGGTCTCAGGGCAGAGGCGACACAGGACTGGGTGGCTGCTGCTGGAGAGGGGGCAGTGAACTGGGCAGCTGCTGATGGACAGGGTTCAGTGGGGAGTGGCTCAGGGGGCAGAGCCGTGGATGACTCAGGCGTGGGCACTGATCGCATCAGGGGAACGGCGTCTGCAGCCGTGAGCACTGGCAGCTGCAACGGTGGCTGTGTGCACCAACAGAGGTTGGGGAACGGCCTCCCTGTCCATGAGGACTGGTAGTGACAGGGGAACAGCTTCCATGGCTGTGGGCACTGGCAGGGGAAAAGCCTTTGTGGCAGTGAACACAGGCAGTGACAGGGGAACAACCTCCGTGGTCGTGGGCACTGGCAGTGGCAGGGGAACAGCCTTCATGGCTGTTAGCACAGGCAGGGACAGGGGAATGGCCTCCGTAGCCATGGGCACTGGTAGTGACAGGGGAACAGCCTCTGTGGCTGTGAAGACTGACATGGACTGGGGAACAGCCTCCGTGGCTGTGAGGACAGGCAGTGACAGGGGAGCAGCATCCGTGGCTGTGAGCACAGGCAATGACAGGGGAAAAGCCTTCATGGCTGTTAGGAGCAGGCACTTAGTTCCTCCTCTACCTCCCCTGGGCGGTGATCACACTGCAGCATGGCCGGATCGAACACCTGGCAAAGCTCCGTGCAAATGCCAAAAACAAGGTGCAACAAAGGGCGTTTATTGTCCCACATGGCGGTTCCCCAATCAGTGGCCCTTCCGGTGAGTCACAGGATGATGTAAGCCACCATCATTCTCTCCGAAGAGAAGGCAGAGGGCTGTGAGGTGAAGAACAGAGCACATTGTGACAGAAAGGTGCTACAGGATCCCACCTCACCTGAGTAGGGAGCTGGAGGAAGGATGCAAGCTTCTTGGCACCAAGGGGCGTGGGGAACCACCGAAGCCGATGGGGGTGTTACTTGAGAGGAACCAGCATCGGGAGATGGGTGAAGTTGTTGGACCACCACGGTGAGTTCAGCGAGCTGCGATGCTATCATCTCCAATGCCCGATTAGATGCGGAGATTTGATACTGTTGACGCCCCAGTTGAGGACATGTGCGCCCACACAAAGCATATATACAAAACACAAGACAGACAGGGAATGATGATGCCACGATCCTTGTCAGACAAAACCCTACCTGACAAGGTGATAGGATCGTGACATCCCCAGAGAGCGCATGGTGGTAACTCACGCACAGCTCACACAAAAAAGGTAAACAAAACATGTACACAAAACACAAGACAGACAGGAGACGATAAAGCCATGTTCCCGTCAGTCAGAAACCCAACCTGACCAGGTGACAGGACCGTGACAGTGATTTACCAAAGAGAGTTGGCACCTCGGGCCCCTAAAGATTTGTTTAACTTTCTCTTGTTCTCATTCTCTCTCTACATGGCTTTTCTAGACAGCTGCAGAGTATGACACATTTATGCTGTAGATTGTAATAGATGGAATAATTACCAAATTTTCAGATACAGGATACAGTGGCCCCAAGAAACATTTGGACTCTTAAGCCACACTTGAAATGTATGAATGTCTTTGCAGCAAATAACTAGAACTTTTCTCAGAACCAACTTCTTTTTCTGACCCATTTTCCACTTGCTTTAACCAGCTGGTCACAATATAATTTTCAGTGGATGTATGTTTTCCTTTAGTTCACACAGGTGTTCTAGCAGAGTAACCAGAGGTGTAGTTCATCAAATTTTCTATGGACATACTGTATTCCACTAGAGTTTGACAACCTGAAAGTGTACAAATACTTTGTGTCTTTGTATGTCAAATATTGTAAAATATTATTGTAAAATGTTTCACTTGAAAAGTGTTCTAGCGCTATCTTTCTTTAAAATAATTGCCATTTGGTTAAATATTTTGTTGCGTAGAGCAATAACATTCATACATTTTTAAGTCTGTAAGTGTCTAAATACTTTTTGGGGCCTTTTTATATTGATTAAACAGGGTTTGATATCAAGTGGTGTGTGTTGTGCACAATGGCTTTGTTCAGACAGGTAACAAAAATCATATTTTGACATATCTGACCCAAATCTATTTAAAGGAATAATTAGGTTTCAATACAAGCTCAATCAACAGCATTTGTGGCATAATGTTGATTACCACAAACATTAATTTAGACTTGTCCCTCTTTTTCTTTAAAAAATCTGGCTAACAGTAAGGCACTTACAATGGAAGTAATTGAGCTTAACTTGTATTGAACCCAGAATATTCTTTTAATTAAATCAGATTTTCTCAAACCAATTCAAACCATAATCATTTTCAGTATTTTGATAGGGATTTTTTTTTCCTCATTTGAGACGCAATATTTAAGTGACGCAATGTACATTGTAATACAGTCTATATCTGTGTCTGAATGAATCCATTTTCACTCATTCTTTCTACATTTAGTGATGCATGTGCACTCAAAAAATAAAGAAATCTTTTAGCCAGTTTAACACATTTCAATTTCATAATAAAATTCCATCTAATCATGTTTAAAAATATTTAATTACTAAAACTTAAATTATTAAGTTATTTATTTCATTAAAAATGACAATTCAGTTTGATGGATTTGTGTTGTGAAATTGACATGTGTATCATATTTTTTATTTTTTATTTCTATTTTTTGTGGCATTCGCTATACAGTATATAGTAAATGGGTGAACAGAGATATTTTGGACAGTATTTATTTGTTACTCAGTTGTTGTAGAGTGAAGTCTTTTGGCATTGTGTTGAAACTTATGATGTAGATGAAGTGGTAATATCTGGAAAAAGTTTTTTTATGACCAATAAATAAATTAATAAAATAATACCTGAGTGGTAAAACTGAGGGCATAAAACGTGTGGCTATATGCACATTTGTTTTTTTTTTTTTTTTTTTTTTTTTATCACACAGGAAGGAACTTGTCAAGTCTTTGACAAATCAAATTGAATTATCAACCGGCATTCTCAGAATGCCTGTAGCTTAACATTCATGTTATTTTTATCCAAACACACAGACATGTACATCCATAAATAACTGGAGTGTTGCTTCAATGGAAATGAGGCATTAGAACGCAAAGAGTTACAATACCTCTGTACACAAAAAATTTTCACCATGTCTACAATATAGAGTCCATTTTCCATTTGTTCAGCCATCACATTTAAATGTCACATGAATGTCACAAGAGTCACATTCTTTCACCAGGTCTCTGATTGGCTCTTTTTTTAATTTGTGCAGTCATAGGACAAGAATGTGAGGTATGACTCAGGTGTGGGTTTACCTGACTCTATGGCAGATTCCAAACAAACACTTTAGCCATAAATGTAAAAATTGATGAAAGTGACAAAAGCATAAACCTGTTCGCACAGCATCAACATAATTCAGCAATACAGGAAATTGGCAATTGTGATACAGCAATCCAAACGTGTGTCCACATCAGCGTTGTACTAATTTGAGTTTGAATAATTCAAATAAGAGTGAGCTAGTACAAAAAAATACATATACGCATTTTACTCCAATTGAGACAAATCATCATAATTATTATTATTTCAAATTTTTACGAGTTTAATAAGATACTGGATTGGTTTAGTTACTAGCTGTTAGTTGTTTCGTAACCAGAAAGTGAGGCCTGCCTTTTGCATCAAGAGTATTTGACTTTACTGATGTCCCACAGGTAGTAAATGAGCATTTGAACATTTAAAGAAAACCAGATCCACTTCATCAGTTCTGCTTACCTAAATTAAAAAAAACATTTTTAGATGAAAAGTGCGTATAATTAAGCTTAGATTCCATTAAGAGGTTGTATATGCTTTAATGACTGATATTTTGGGGATATTGTGGGACAATATTTTTTAATCAATGTTAGGGATAAAGGACTGTGATTTTAGATGCTTTGGACTACACAATTACATTTCTTTGATATTAAACTAGCGGAAGGCAAAGATGATTCATAAGGGCATGTAAAATTATGACTCCCAGGATCAAACAAGTGACCTAGTGGGTGCGGCTTATCTTTCAGATAAGAGACGTTTCCGCTGTGAACCCAACCCTGGGTATACACTCTCCAGTTCCACCTACATGAATGACTATGAAACTTTATGTTCTCATTACTATCTGTCTATCTGTAAAAGTCAGGTACAGAAAGTAAACACCCAATTCCATTGTGTCTCTGTTTAAATTGTCCAGGGTTCATGGCATTCAGATAAATGTGTTCCAATCCTTTACAAAACACACAGTTGTTGGCTGAGGTTGTCATATAGAAGAATGAAACTTATGAAATTATATATATATATATATAATTTCATAAGCTTCATTCTTCCATATGACAACCTCAACCAACAACTGTGTGTATATATATATATATAGATATATACACTGGTGGCCAAAAGTTTGGAATAATGTACAGATTTTGCTGTTTTGGAAGGAAAGTGGTACTTTAATTCACCAAAGTGGCATTCAATTGGTCACAAAGTATAGTCAGCACATTACTGCTGTAAAAAACAGCACCATCACTATTTGAAGAAAGTAACTTTTGATCAAATCTAGACAGGCCCCATTTCCAGCAGCCATCACACCAACACCTTATCCTTGAGTAATCAGAAAGAGATGTGGAAGAACGTCATGGTTACTTTCGTAACCTCCGTTCCCTGATGGAGGGAATGAGAGGTTGTGTCAATGTAGCGACACTAGGGGTCACTCTTGGGAGCCCCAAACACCTCTACTTTTTTGAAAAAAGGCCAATGGGAATTGGCGAGTGGAATTTGCATGCCACTCCCCGGACATTCGGGTATAAAAGGAGCTGGTATGCAACCACTCATTCAGGTTTTGTGCTGAGGAGCCGAGACCAGGTCCTGGCCATTTCAGCGGGTTGTTCATCGTTGTGGCAAGAGGGACACAACGTCTCGTTTCCTCCATCAGGGAACGGAGGTTACAAAAGTAACCATGATGTTCTTCCCCTCGGTATAGATGCACTGAAGGGGGAGGAGTTTCTACAAAGCATGGCGACCGGGGGCAGAGGGGCCTCTGCCCAAGGAAGATGCAGTTTACTGACAGGGAAATTATTTTGTGGAAGATATCACATGGGGTCGACTTCGGGGAACCAGCACATGTGGAGCACTTACTTCAGTACAGGGCATCATTAGTGCACATACTGGGCTGGCAGCAAGTTTCTCGTAAACTCAGCTGCCAGAGGGCTAAGGAGGAAAGTCATCCAGGGATCACAGTCTGTGAACACGACTGGGAGTCAAGAGCGCACGTCTTCACCTCAAAGGATGGGAAAGGCCCTATGTGCAAGTGGTACACCCGGCCAGTTGTCCCGGAACTTACCTGCTCATGCCTGTCAATACACGGGACGAGACCGGCTCAACCCGGAGATTGTAGAACCTCGCAAAGATGTTGGGTGCTGCCCAGCCCACTACTCTGCAGATGTCTGCCAAAGAGGCGCCACTGGCCAGGGCCCAGGAGGCCGCCACACTCCTGGTAGAGTGGGCTCGTAACCCCGCAGAGGGTGGCACATCCTGAGCCTGATATGCCATCGCAATGGCGTCAATGACCCAGTGGGCAATCCTCTGTTTGGAGACAGCGCTTCCTTTCTGCTGTCCACCAAAGTAGACAAAGAGCTGCTCGGAGCTTCTAAAGCTTGAAGGTTCACCACCTGATCCCTAAAAGGGTTGGTCTGGAGGGATTCAATCTCCTAGCGCCTCTCAGGAACCTGATGATCAAGTCATGCTTCCCCAAGTACTTACCATCTACTGTATCGTGATGAGCTGAAATAGCGGCCACATACACCTTCAAGGTGGAGGGGGACAACCGCCCCTCCAGCCTCTCCTGCAGGAAGGAAAGCACTGATCCGACTGCGCATCTCTGGGGGTCTTCGCGTCGGGAAGAACACCACTTAGCGAACAGACGGCACTTCAAGGCATACAGGCGCCTCGTAGAGGGAGTCTTATCCTGAGTGATCATGTCTACCACCACTGTGGTAGGCCACTTAGGTCTTCTGTGTCCCGTCCAAGGGCCAGACGTGGAGATTCCAGAGGTCTGGTCGCGGGTGCCAGATGGTGCCCTGTCCCTGAGAAAGAAGGTCCTTCCTCAGGGGAATTCGCCGGCGGGGCGGGGGCTGTTGTGAGGAATGTGAGATCCAAGAACCATGTCTGGGTGGGCCAGTAGGGTGCTACTAGGATGATCTGCTCCTCGTCCTCCCTGACCTTGAACAGGGTCTGTGCAAGTATGCTCACTGGGGGAAACGCGTATTTGCGTAGTCCAAGGGGCCAGCTGTGTGCCAGCGCATCTATACCGAGGGGTGCCTCAGTCAGGGCGTACCAAAGCGGGCAGTGGGAGGATTCCCGGGAAGCAAACAGGTCTACCTGTGCTCGATCGAATTGGCCGGACCACCTGGGGGTGGAGTCTCCACTCTCCCCTGAGGGTAACCTGTTGTGACAGCGCATCCGCTGCATTGTTGAAGTTGCCTGAGATGTGAGTGGCTTGTAGCGACTTGAGGTGCTGCTGACTGCAGAAGAGGAGACGGCGGGCGAGTTGTGACATGCAATGGGAGCGTAGACCGCCTTGACAGTTGATGTACGCTACTATCGCTGTGTTGTCCGTCCGGACTAATACGTGCTTGCCCTGGATCAACGGCCGGAACCTATGCAGGGCGAGCAGGACTGCCAACAACTCTAGGCAGTTGATGTGCCAACGCAGCTGCGGGCCAGCCCAGGAGCCGGCGGCTGTGTGCCCATTGCATACAGTGCCTCTGCCCGTCTTGGAGGTGTCTGTTGTAACCACGACGCACCTGGAGACCTGCTCTACGGGAACCCCTGCCCACAGAAATGCATGGTCGGTCCAAGGACTGAAGAGGCGGCGACAGATCGGCGTGAAGGCCACATGATGTGTCCCGTGGCGCCATGCCCATCTTGGGACTCGAGTCTGGAGCCAGTGCTGAAGCAGTCTCATATGCATCAACCCTCGTGCAGCTCTTTTAGCACCTTGGCATGGTGTACTTGCAGGAGAGTCATGGCGTGCAGGGCAGAGGCGGCTTTTCCAGCGGCACCGTAGGCCCCAGTCGTCAGGGATGACGTAAACCTACAGGCCCTGGACGGGAGCCTCGGGCGCCCGTGCCAGGTGGCGGCGCTCTGCGGACACAAGTGCACTGCGAGCACCTTATCCACCTGGGGGATCACTGAATACCCCCTGGCCGCTCCACCATCAAGAGTAGTGGAAGCGAGGGAGCTAAAAGACTTTGACCGGGCAGTAAAAGGTGCCTCCCACGATCTTGTCAGCTCCTCATGCACTTCCAGAAAGAAAGGAACCGGGGTGGGGCGTGGCCGTGGGCGGCGCCCCGAGCCCAGTAACCAATCATCGAGCCGCAAGGGTTCAGAGGAGAGTGGAGGCTTCCATTCAAGCGAGCGTGCTGGGGAATGGGAGGTGCATGGGGGGATACCCGGTGGAGGTGGTCCCATTGATGTCCCCAAATCGCCCCCAGTGCTAACCGACACGGCCTCAAACCAGTAGGTAGAAGGACCAGTGCGGGGAGCCGCTGGGGTGGATTGCTTTCTTACGAAAGCGAGCCGCGACCGCAACGTTGCCATGGTCATGTTCTCGCAATGAGGACATGATCCATCCACGAACGATGTCTCCACGTGGGCAGCGCCCAGACACGTAAGACAGCGATCGTGGCCATCAGAAGCGGAGAGATAAAGACCGCAACCAGGAATAACACACAAACAGAAAGACATCTTTAAAAAGACGTTCCGTGTGTGCCGCTCTTTTTGTGAATGAAAATATACTCTTTTAGGATATACTCTCTTTTTTCGCTCTGCCGAAGCACCAGGGGCGTTCTCTGCACTCCACGGGTGCAGAGGGGGAGAAGCCACTGAAATGCGCCGTAAATCCAGCAGTTTTGAGGTGCGTCTTTGGAGGGAAATTGAATTCAGTGCACTGAATACAACCGCTTGGCTCTGAAGAGAAAATCTGAATGAGTGGTTGCATACCAGCTCCTTTTATACCATATGTCCGGGGGAGTGGCATGCAAATTCCACTCACCAATTCCCATTGGCCTTTTTAAAAAAAAGCAGAGGTGTTTGGGGCTCCCAAGTGTGACCCCTAGTGTCACTACATCGACACAACGTCGAGTGAGTGACAGATAGGGAACAAGAGGATAAGAACATCAGAGTCTCTAGTTTGAGAAATAGATGCCTCACATGTCCTCAGCTGACAGCTTCATTGAAATCTACCTGCTCAACACCAGTTTCATGTACAACAGTAAAGAGAAGACTCAAGGGTGCAGGCCTTATGGGAAGAATTGTAAAGAGAAAGACACTTTTGAAAGAAAAACAAAAAGAAAAGGTTAGAGTGGGCAAAGCAACACAGACATTGGACAACAGATAATTGGAAAAGAGTGTTTCTAGGATCAGCTAGACTATAAGGTGCATGAGAAGTGCCCGACAGGACAGCCACATCTATGGCAAGTGCTACAGGAAGCATGGGGTGAAATGTCACCTGAGTATCTGGACAAACTGACAGCTAGAATGCCAAGGATCTGCAAAGCTGTCATTGCTGCACATGGAGGATTTTTTGATGGGAAATCTTTGAAGTAGTTTAAGAAGTTCTGAACATTTTTTTCAAATTTTAATAGTAATGTTTCACGTTATTAATGTCCTGACTATATATTGTGATCAGTTGAATGCCACTTTGGTAAATAAAAGTACCAATTCCATAAGAGCAAAATCTGTACATTATTCCAAACTTTTGGCTGCCAATATATTATATATTTACTTAAGTAGCATACAATATTTCATTAAATGATCCTTAGTAATTTCAAGTCAGGTGATGTCCATGCTGATGATGATATAGGCAAGATTTAGCATAGTCATGAAAAAAAGCCACTATGTAAAAAAATAAAATAAAAATAAAAATCTATAAGCTAATTCATATCTGTATAATGACTTAAGGCTACCAGTCAAAGTTTTGGACACACCTACTCATTCTTTAGAATTCAGAATCATCAAAACTATGGAGCAACACAAATTGAAGTATGAATTATTATGTAGGGACCAAAAATATTAAAGAAAGCAAAACTACTTTTTTTTAATTTAAATAAATTTAATATTCTCATTTCCTCAAAGCAGGACCGGCACCAAGATGCGATCTTTGGAGGGGCATTTTTATCTTTGGGGCTGAACCTGGCCACGCTTCAAAGTATCCACCTTGAAGCATCCTTGAATGCTTTTAAAAACATTTTAAAGCAGTTTCCATACATGCTGGCAGCTTTTTGAGTGCTTTTTCTTTACTATTGGGTCCAACATATCCAATAAAAAACAAACAAAAAATAAAACATTAAAACATTTTATTTTTATTTGAGTTTTATAAATAAATTCATCCATAGGCACAAATAATATTTGTCTAAAAATACAGCTAGAGGTGAACTGGCTCCCTCAGCTAAGTCTGGTTTCTCCAAAAGAGTTTTTCTCAAGTAACTAACTGGCATCTAATGGAGCTTTTGTTCCTTGCCACAGTCACCCTTTGGCTTGCTCACTGGGGTCTTAAAGACAAAAACGATAGGACATACTGTACTTTTCAATGAACTTTTCAATGAAGCTGTTTCACTTTAAGACACTAAAGACACTGAAGACATCACAGTATGATGTTCTGTAAAGCTGCTTTTAAATTATGTCCATTGTGAAAGTGCTATACAAATAAAACTAGACTTCAAAAATTCAAGCATTAAGCTTTTCCAAGATCTTAAAAAACATTCAAAAAACAAAAATTCAGTCACGTCTGTCCAAACGTTTGGCTGGTACTGTATATAATTTGTAAGAATAGATCTTCGTTATCTGTGTTACATCAGTAATACTGTTTCACCATAATTTTCCATAAATGACTCATAAACAATAAACCTCAAAAAGAGGATAGGGCACTGTAAATAGCTATGACATGTGCTAGTTATAAATGTCATCCACATATCTGGATATATCCAGATCTCCAGGGCCGATAAGATAATACAAACCAAAACTGAGCCGCCAAATCTGTCATGATCCCATAGCTGAGGGGGTAAATTAGTGAGACATATTTCTTGACTCAAAGGGGCATTGGTACTGCTCCTTAGATCAGTGTGTACCTTTGATCTGCATTGTAGCTAAATACAGCTTCAAAGGTAATCTGTAAAGCTGTGTAATACCAGAGAGAGGTTTAGTTTTCTCGCTTCTACTTCCGACACATGCACTTACCTTGACTAATAAGGCAAAGGACCACATATGTACTCCAAACTCCATTTCTTAAACCCCTATATTTCTAATCTGAGCCATTTTAGTCATGTTTCACTATGTTTTAGCACACAACAATGTAATATAATTCCAGCTGTTGGCAATTTGATTAAATATCGAAATATTAATGTTGACACAAATGACACAATCTTGATTGATTGCCTTCCTGTAATCATATGACTTATTGGATCCCCAGTTGATAAGGTGGCGCCGTTTATTGTGCTTCGGGTGGATCACATGTTTAATAATCTCCTTTACGCCTATGCCTGTTCACAAGGACATATCTGAAGATTATAGCCTCAATAAAACCAATCAAAGGGATCCGAAGGATCATTGTTCAGCTCTCGTCTTATCTTTTAAAACATAATAGATTGAAATGTTCCAGTATAATGAGCTTCTTTAAACATGTTTCAGGCAGTGGGTGTGGCATTCTTGCAATACAAGTGTTTTGAAATGCCACACAACAGGTCTATTGAGCTATTTATCTAACACACAATGATGCCACTTATTTGAATGGAGTCACTTCCACAAGAGGGGACTTTCCAATCCCTGAAGAAATGTCTGGCTTTCCTTCAGAATACATATCCAAAATGCATAGCTATGTCATAAATTGTTTAATAATGATTGTATGACCACTGCAAAAAAAAAAAAAGGGTGCTGTTTTCCAAACTACTTATAAACAGTTTTTTTATGAGGACATTGTCAAATATTTCAAATGATGACAATCAGTCAAATAAAAGCTGAGTTTCATGAAAATTTATTTAAATAAATATTGAATACATATTGAAATAACTTAATACAACATTGGTATTTGCAGCATTCCTTTGGAAAAAAAAATAAATAGACACATTTACATGTAGTACATATCCAACGCCTCATATCAAGCCATATGGAGGCTGTTAATAAAGTTCAAGAATTCAGTCTTGAGTGTTGGGTTTGGCTTGTTGAAATGTCAGGTTTCCAAAGACCTTCATGGACCAGCTCAAAGATTGTCCTTTTCCCGAGCACATGGGCTCCTTTCAGACATGTCGACATTGTCTTCGCTTTGGTCGAAGCTTCAAGATTCAATTCTATGTATCTCTAAGCAAGTCAGAAGAGAAAACTGAATAAGTGACTTTTCTCCTATACCACCATGACTAGCCTATATTCCATTATTAATCTGTACATAGCCTCTATGCCATTGCTAACCTATATACAAATCAAATATTTAAATACACAGTAGGTGGTCATGTCAAACAAGAAATGAGTTAATTATGTCAGATGATATTCATGTTAATTATGTATTCATAACCATATCATATATTGGTTATGCTTAATTTAGAATATAGGTGATAAATATATAAATGACATAATTCACATGTTTGCAGATTATAAGTAATATCTCACCATATATGGCTTGGATCAACATCTCATGGTGCTCTGGCTTGGCATCTTTCCTGCTGTCCCAGAGACGTGTTCTCTGAATCCTGTCGGGTTTTAAAGTCCTGAATGGCTTTTCTGTTCTGGAAGTCAATCAGAGCCATTGTGATCACGGCATTCCAGCAGTTCTCCTCGCCCGAGCACCGAAAGTCAATCTCCTTATTGTCTGTCGTTACAATGGTGAAGTAGACGAACTTGCCGGTGCGTTCGACACAGTCGACCTTCTTAATGGACTGAAGCTTGAGCTCCTTGCTCTTGGTTTTCTTCTGATTATCGGCGTAGATGTTCAAGCTGTCCGTGGTGAGAACGCAGGTCTTCCTTTTCCAGAACTGGAGAAGATTTTCGCTCCTCTTCTCCAGCTCTCCCTCTTTCAGGATCTGGGAGATATCAGACCCCGTCATGTTTTTGGCAACAGTAGGTTTATGTGCGAAAAGACAAGAATACGAATGTCCGAGAGCTTCGTATAATCTCTTTTGAAGTCTCCGACCGATACTGCACTTCTTCATGCGTGCAAATCCAGACCGATGTGAAAGGACTCGTAGCAAAGGCAGAGTTTATAAAGACACCGGTGTCGCTCGGCCAACCTGACGTCACATCAACTGTTGCATGAGTAATCAATGGAGGCGAGTAGGCGGAATTCTGGCACTGGATCCGTGGAGGATGAAGAGCGCAAACTTTATGTCGCCGACATAACACAATAGTACATTTGGGATTCGCATACAATATAATTGTTTTCTGTAAAATTTAGATATTATAAACTTAATGACTTTATGATTTCAACAGCTTAATTATTCTTTATTTATTGTAGATATAATAATATAATATAATATTCCATTTAAAAGTTTGGACACACTTGACTGAATTTTTGTTTCTCATATTCTTAAAAATGTGTATGCAAATCTATGTGCCCATTTCTTTACAAAACGAACATTTAAATATTATGTTCAATTCATTGATGAATTGGACCAGGTGGATGTAGATAGATAGATAGATAGATAGATAGATAGATAGATAGATAGATAGATAGATATGACAGACAGACAGACAGACAAATAGATAGATAGATAGATAGATAGATAGATAGATAGATAGATAGATAGATAGATATGACAGACAGACAGACAGACAAATAGATAGATAGATAGATAGATATGACAGACAGACAGACAAATAGATAGATAGATAGATAGATAGATATGACAGACAGACAGACAGACAAATAGATAGATAGATAGATAGATAGATAGATAGATAGATAGATAGATAGATAGATAGATAGATATGACAGACAGACAGACAGACAAATAGATAGATAGATAGATAGATATGACAGACAGACAGACAAATAGATAGATAGATAGATAGATAGATAGATAGATAGATAGATAGATAGATAGATAGATAGATAGATAGATATGACAGACAGACAGACAGACAAATAGATAGATAGATAGATAGATAGATAGATAGATAGATAGATAGATAGATAGATATGACAGACAGACAGACAGACAAATAGATAGATAGATAGATAGATATGACAGACAGACAGACAAATAGATAGATAGATAGATAGATAGATAGATAGATAGATAGATAGATAGATAGATAGATAGATAGATAGATAGATATGACAGACAGACAGACAGACAAATAGATAGATAGATAGATAGACAGACAGACAAATAGATAGATAGATAGATAGATAGATAGATAGATAGATAGATAGATAGATAGATAGATAGATAGATAGATAGATAGATAGATAGATATGACAGACAGACAGACAAATAGATAGATAGATAGATAGATAGATAGATAGATAGATAGATAGATAGATAGATAGATAGATATGACAGACAGACAGACAGACAGACAAATAGATAGATAGATAGATAGATAGATAGATAGATAGATAGATAGACAGACAGACAGACAAATAGATAGATAGACAGACAAATAGATAGATAGATAGATAGATAGATAGACAGACAGACAGACAGACAAATAGATAGATAGATAGATAGATAGATAGATAGATAGATAGATATGACAGACAGACAGACATATAGATAGATAGATAGATAGATAGATAGATAGATAGATAGTATATTGATCATCAATAATATACTACACTAATTTGGAAGCTTAATTTTTTATAAGCGACAGAATGACTTGATTTCTATAATGAGGCAATGAAGAATGAGTCAAAAGATTTCAGTTCTTTTATTGGTTCTACATCCACTCTATACTAACTTTGTGTGGGTGTAATTATTGCTTCATATCCTGATTTATTATAAAGAATATGGCAATCCCTGATCCTCTCTTGAAGGTAGGTTGGAAAGTTTTTCATATGGTGGGTAAGGGACCGTCTGAAAAGCCCACACAATGTGCTAAAACTGTGGAGCCATTGGAGCCATATATATATATATATATATATATATATATATATATATATATATATATATATATATATATATATATATATATACACGCACACGTGTATAAATGTTCAATAAGATGTACAAATTACACAGATCAATGTATTAATACAATCACTGAGACATAAAGGCAAGAAGCACAGGTGAAGGGAAAAAAATTAAAATAAGTAAATAAAAAAAAATTAAATACATGTAAATAAACACAGATGTATACATAAATAAGATAAAGTAGATAAATAATAAAAATAATTATATATAGTCATGGATCAGTAAAGTTCTCAGAATATAAGAAAAGATACACACATTTTATTATTACTAACTCAAAAAGCATGAATTGCTAAAACTGTGAAGGACTTGGTAAGGGACCATCTGAATACATGGTAATTTTTTGGTATTATTCATCTTCAGTAATAATATTACTGACTGGTACTGCTGCTCCCTATAGCTCTCCCCCACCCCACCCCCAATTACCAACAAAAGCCTTCATCGGCCAACTAACAAAGGACAATGCATCTATGTGAACTTCTGCAGTTAATCCAGGATAAACTTCAAAGACATTAGTCATTAATCTTACAGTTCATACAAAATCTTTGTTTAAACACTGACCCTTAACACTTAGTTTAATCATTTTAAACCATGACTTGCACTGCACACAAATAACTAATATTTGCATTATATTCATGATGTTAGCAAGAGGGGAACTGGCCCCCACCGTGAGCCTGGTTTCTCCCAAGGTTATTTTTCTCCATCAACCAACATCTTATGGAGTTTTGTGTTCCTTCAGCTTGCTTACAGGGTTTCTCAATACAATCATTATTTAAAAATTTAATTATTTAATTTTTATACACAAGTTGCAATCATATTTAATCAAACTAAACAATGATGACTAAGACGTTTTAGATATTACAGTTTCATTTTTTGTTAATGCATTATTTTCTGTAAAGCTGCTTTGAAACAATGTGTGTTGTGAACACAGCAATTCAAAACAGCAATTCTAAAATCCCAAACTGGTAAAAAGGACTTCGGCCCCTTTGCTGAAAGTATAATAAAGTGCTTTCAAATGTCATTTTATGTACCATTTTACCTTTTCCTTTCATTTCCACTCCTCTCCCAGTTAAAATGTGGGATGTATTATGGTTACCAGGGTGTGTCTGTGTGTATGCAGCATCATCAGGGAGAACAGCTCAGAGACAGTGGCATCTCTGAACTGTGACTCACAGTTGATTACAAAGGGAGGAGTCCTGCCTTACAAGGAGTGCTGGGATTTTGCCACCTCATTCTAGCTCTGGCCAGAGGTCACTTACGTACACTGATCTGAGGCAAGCAACTCCTAACCCCAACATGATCACACAGTTAATTGACATGCTGCTTCTGAATGTTCATGTACCCTGAAATCGACACCATTCTGCTGAATTACTGTCAAGCACCGTCTACCATCAGACATACACTACTGTTCAAAAGTTTAGGGTCACTTACTCATTCTTTATTTTTAATTTTTTTCACATTTTAGAATAATAGTAAAGTCATCACAACTATGAAATAATAGAAATGGAAATATGGGAAATATGTTGTGACTAAAAAAATCCAAAATAAATCAAAACTGTGTTATATTTTAGCATCTTCAAAGTGGCCACACTTTGCCTAGATTTTGCAGACATGTACACTTGGTATTTTCTCAACCAACTTCTTGAGGTATCACCCTGGGATACTTTTTAAACAGTATTGAAGGAGTTCCCATCTATATGCTGGGCACTTAGTGGCTAATTTTCTTAATTATTCGGTCCAAGTCATCCATTTAAAAAAATATATATATATATTTTTTAAATACAATTTTAGTTTTGTAATTAAATTAATATGGTGGCACAATTATATTTTTGTCTACAAAACTAATTTCAAACATTTAAGCATACGCCTTCAGATCAAAAGATTTTTAAGATCATGAGAAACATTTCAGGCAAGTGACCCCAAACTTTTGAACGGAAGTGTATTTACATAAATTCCAGCCTGGTCTCATGAAATTTACATGAGCATTGCAAAGTTTTTGCAAAACAGAAATTATGCGCTTCATTGCACGTTTGGCTGACGTTTTCAAGTGAAATGTCCAGCGGGGGGCGCCAAAACGGAGCGAAATGATCTTGTAATCAAACAAGGTTTTTAAGGTGAATTTTAGATGGAGGTTTTAATAATTTAAACGTACCTCACTAACCTAAAACTTTACCCTAAACCTAACCAATAGTGTCCGAAAAGATAAATGAGTATTTAACAAAAAAGGAAATCCCTACCCTTAACCAACACCTTACCCTATCTGATAATGTTTTAAAATGCAAAGAACAAAGAAAAAAATAAAACACATTAACTGAAGCAACCAAGTAATTTTGTTTCACTTCTATGCCACTTTAATTTTCGTGCATCTTTGGCTTGATTCAAATTACAGCCGTAGAGCCCAAGATACAACACTCTATCAGGTGAGTTATCAAGGAAGCTGAAGACATAGGAATAAGTGTGTATATGTAGGTGGGTCTGTAATGCAAGTGTTAAAATATTTCATTTTTCAAATCATGTGTTAAAGTAAAAGTGTTTTGATATCATAACATAGGGTGAGTAATAGAGTGAAAAATACGTCTTTATACAATCAAATTCAGCAATTGTACTTGTGATTTGTGTGACAGTGATTAAACCACACAGTTGTTGAAGCACCTCTATTGAACATTTCACCACGAAATTGGAGCGAAATATAGAAAGTGGCACGTAAAAGTCAGTTTGCAAAAATGTATATAGAGTAACGTTCATTCTATGAGACCAGGTTGATAAATTCAAACCATCCGAGGCATGGGATTTGGCCCTATGGAAAATAGATAATCGCATTCACTCCAAGACACACGTTATGTAATAAGTAATTATGTTCATATAAACAATACTGAGAGCAGTAGGAGTGAAATATTTCTGTTGACTGTATTACATCATTTACAACTAAAAATACAACTCGCTTTTAGTGCCACCCTGTGGACATTTCACCTCAATAACACTTCCAGCTTCAGCCACTGGGGGCAGTAGTTAGAATTTTGGAAAGCACAGACCGATTTTAGCAGCAGTATATTCGACTTGTCACCAAATTCACATGCTGGGTGTTCTCCACTCTCAACTTTAGTGTTTTGTTTGAGAAATCTTTGAGATTTTG
Organism: Myxocyprinus asiaticus; assembly: GCF_019703515.2. Taxonomy (NCBI): domain Eukaryota; kingdom Metazoa; phylum Chordata; class Actinopteri; order Cypriniformes; family Catostomidae; genus Myxocyprinus; species Myxocyprinus asiaticus. The sequence goes on from NC_059391.1 coordinate 8,324,941, forward strand.
ACTACGGCAGCAAAAGACAATTTGAGTTGCAGGAGAATTTATATTTTTGCAGACTTGTAGTGGACTGTTTTCCTTGTTTATTGTCTAATCTCATAGTTCTGTCCTCCAAGATCCTACATTGATGCCAGTGGGCGTATTTTAATTCCAGGTATTGACCTCATTATATGTGGGAAGTCAAAACAAGGTTTCCTTTGGGAGGAAACAAGAGTGGGATGATCCAAGAAAGGAAGTTTAGACTGGTTACAAGAAATAGGTTCCAGCAACTGGATTTTGCGTCAGTTTCCAAAACAAGGACAGAGGAACTATCCCACCATTTCTTGTGGCCTCATGGACCACAGCAGAATCAGTTGGACTTTTACATAGAATCTGGTTAGCCAATCAAGTCTGTTCAAGTCTAGCTCGCATTGCGTTATTATGGTTGCACTTTGTATGAATTACTTCAATGAACTGTGATTCATACTGTAATCAAGTCATTTCAGGTTGAGCCACCTCCACCTAATATATCTTTACAAAAAGCTTTAGTTGTCCATAAGAGAACAAGCCACTGTTACATAATGTATCTACATAAGAACTGTAGGAATGAGCGTTGGAGTATTCGCATGATGTTAAATCATACTTAAATGTTTTCTTTTTAAATATATATATAAATAAATGTTATGTTCTGCAGAATATAAAATCTCATAAATAAGCTTTTAAGCTACAACAAGTGAAACATTTTATTAACAGAAAACATATTTATTTTATATTGTGACTTTACCCGCATATGTTTTTATTTATTTATTTTAAAAAATATTATATTTATAATTATTTAATTATTTTTATTATTATTCTTTTTTATTATGGCTTTTTTTTTTTTTGCAAAGAAGGCACCATTTTATTAAATATAATTTTATTTATAATTTTATAAATAACATAATTATTTAACATTATGTTATGTTTTTTTTTTTATTTAAATTAGCATATTCTAAAAAATTATGAAAACTCAGTAGCTGGTATTTTATTTTATTTTATTTTTTTTTTTTTTTTGTCAAAAGGTTTTTTAAAAACAAAAACATTTAAAAAAACAAATAAATAACAATAGTTAAAAACAAATAATGAAATGCTTTATGTATAAATATTGTCCTTGTCCCCTTTCTATGATAAACTACATTAAATGTAAATCATAAATACTGTATGTTAAAAAAAAACCCTCTGAAAAGCACTATCATTTAAGAAGCAAAATTTTACTTCAAGAAAATGGCATTTGAAAGTTGTCAGCTAATACTTGCCAAAATATAAATTCATGTTGTATATTATTTTGACTATTATATTATTTTCAGAAAGTTTGGTAGTTGCAAAATATTGTTTTGTGGAAAGTCAAAATTGCTAAGCCCAACACTTAGAAGTACCAAAACACTATGATAATACCATTGGAAGGACTTTGGATGTATTACATTTAAACACAAAAATATCCAGTATAATACTACCATAGTATTACCATTTGATTCATCACTGTACCATTTTATTGCCAATGTACTTTTTAGTAAGGGAACCATAATCTTAATTTATGCCTGTAAGACCTCTGGTTAAGAAAATAATTTGCCACAAACATTGACAAATAAGGTGGATGTAATGAGAGTAGGCCGGCTCAGTTATGCTACAGTTATGTTTATGGTGACACAAGGCTACAGTGAAAGGTCTATCCACTGCAGTGCCATAACATCACTGCAGCTGTTACCTGTCAGTTCTCAAGGCTGATTCCATGCCTGTCAAAAACCCTGTCTCTGTCAAGAGCTGTCCTTTCCAATTGTTTGGGAGACCTATTTTTGGCATCTTGATCTCCAAGCTTGATCTCCCAGAAAAAAGTTTCAACCCTTTCCCCACACTCATAACCGTATGTTACCCTCTTGTCCGGAATGTACAGTGATGTGTCCCCACAGTTATTTGAAGCATTGTTCAGATAAGCCAGGTCTGACGAGGCCAGAACAAGTGCTACCATATCGTGGGAAAAAGAACAAATGGAGCTAACGTCCAACAGAGGCATGAGAAATCATTATGAAACAATGCAGCGGGGATGAGAAGTGCTGACACATACAGGTCAAGAGTACAACTGCCGTAACAAAGCCTGAGACCTCTTAATATAAAGGCAAATATAGAAAAATATGCCGTTGGGTAGGCTTAGAAATTCAAGAAAACCAGCATCAAAAAGTTTAACACCTAAACAAATCAATAGCCTTTCGAAATATATGTTCAAAATGATATATTTTCACAAGAGATACCAATCATATCAGTGGCCTGAAAAGGCTGTTTTGGTCCCCACTCATGGTGGCTGCCAGGTTGAGATCATAAGACCAGCCAGATATTACTCACTTTTGCTGCTTTCCATTTAATTCTACAATTTGGAATTTTTAACTTCCAACTTGGAGTCTTGCAAAGATGCAGGTGCATGATCTCATGCAATCATCTCGGCATCCAGAGACAAGGACAAAGTTAATGCTAAAAATTTACGTTTAAGAATTGTGTAAAAAATTTATATATATATATATATATATATATATATATATATATATATATATATATATATATATATATATATATAAAATAAATTGAGCTTAACCTGGAATATTCCTGGAATAAAAATGTTTGCATGTTGCTGCATCTATGGCAGTTGTTAAAAGTGTAAAGTCAGCGTTGTATCATCCAGGAAAACATTGACAAAACATTACACTAAACTAATATTGAAACAGAGCTTTGCTTAGTCGAAAACTAAACTACAACATTTTAGAAGGTACTAAAGATAAAGGTGTAACAGTCTAACTTGTTATAGGGCATTTACTTTGCTCTTGTTAGACCCATTGTCAAAATGTTCATTGCATAATCAATATTAATGTATGAGCTACCCGACAGGTTTTATTACAGCATGGATTTTCACAAGTCTGACTCATTTTTAACATTTTAAAACACTAATTAAAAAAGGGATAGTTCCAACTCTCCATTCTGACTGGATAAGCCACATTGGAAGCCAAGGTAAAATCCAACCTAGGCACACCTATGTCTGCATATTAATGCACCAAGTTGCAATGTTGTATGGCAACCGTAAACAGCCTACAATAATGAACTGTTACTTTTTATTAACGTAATAATAATAAAATCCTCCACTTCATGTTGTGCCTAACAAACAACACCTCATAAAGGTGAAGTCTGTCATTTGTTCGACTTTAAAATTCCTTCTCTTATAATTGAAAATGTGCAGTAAATTACCATATAATTTACCACTGTAATGCACAGCCTTTCAAGGCTTATTGCTCTTAACCATCGGCCCAGGATGAAAACCTTTATCTGAAAATAGTGTTTTAACCCATCTGATATGTAAACGGCATTATATCTTTTTTGCCACTTTTCAGATAATTTTTGTGACCAACAGTTACAGAGATCCTGGTGCAACCTGAGCTTGCATGCAATTTTTGAAGAGCAGCGCAATGTTGATAAACTGTAAATCTCAGCACCAATTAATGTCAGTTTAACCTTATTTGTGCAGTGTTTTAGCTCTTTGCTATTCTTGTATGTATGCATACAAAACTTGGATCGAAACTGCAACCCTTCTTTTGCCAGTCCAGCTCTTTTAACACTACCGCCTACAGTCTCTGTCCATGCATGTACAATACTGTTATTGAATTATCCAAGAACAAATTTGCTCTGCACACTTTCCTTGGCATGTAAAATGGAGAATAAAAAGGGAAGGTAAATTCTCTGTTTGCGACCGAATGTTTCTCAGGCCCTCATCTCTGCTCAAAGACTCATGCTTGCATGAATAAGAGGAAGTCTGCCACACCCTCCCTACTAATCTGCTCATTCATCTTTTCACACGCTTATAATGCCCAAAAAGATTTAAGTGGGTGTGTCTCCGTTTGCTGCATGTGTAAAACTTGAACCTTGCATAGATTTTAATTTCATCCTCTGATAATTAGCATGCCATACATTTTGTACCTCAATTATTATGCAGTACATGCTAAAAATATGCTAATGCCTATAAAGGTATATCTGTTTCGTAACAGTTTCATTTTTTACAATCCAAACTTTTGTCCAAACACAATTAAAAATGTTTTGTATGCATACATACAAGAATAGCAAAGAGCTAAAACACTGCACAAATAAGGTTAAACTGACATTAATTGGTGACTGACTAAAGGATCATGGGCTGGTTCAAGGAGGTATACAATACCTGGAGAGAGCTAACCGTTAGCATTCCCATTCATCTCAATGGCAGTTGCTTAGCTGACGCAGGGAGTAGCAAAATTGGGCACTTGTAAAACATCTATTGTAATATAAAGATATATTTACGATTTTATGTTGCTTGCTTGCAAAAAAGTATTATGTTGTGGTGATGGGGGCGTGGCTGAGCGACATTTGCAGAGAGCGAGGCTGGGAGAGACAGAACGGTAAAGATTGACACCTGTGGGAAATCACCTCTAACAGCTGTTTTGTGTTTGCAGTGAGAGTGGAGAGGGATAAAAAGGGCAATCCAGTTTGTTGTTGAAAGCAGTATTTGAGTTTTGTGTGAGAGACTGAAAAGTGTGAGAAATAAAAGAGACTTACATTGGAGTGTTCACCCAGCTCCCGCTTCCTCCTTCCAAGAGAACTCAACAAAGTCAGAGACCTTGCCACATACACTATATTGCCAAAAGTATTCGCTCACCCATCCAAATAATTGAATTCAGGTGTTCCAATCACTTCCATGGCCACAGGTGTATAAAATGAAGCACCTAGGCATGCAGACTGCTTCTACAAGCATTTGTGAAAGAATGGGCCGCTCTCAGGAGCTCAGTGAATTCCAGCGTGGTACTGTGATAGGATGCCACCTGTGCAACAAGTCCAGTCGTGAAATTTCCTCGCTACTAAATATTCCACAGTCAACTGTCAGTGGTATTATAACAAAGTGGAAGCGATTGGGAATGACAGCAACTCAGCCACGAAGTGGTAAGCCACGTAAAATGACAGAGCGGATGCTGAGGCGCATAGTGCGCAGAGTCAATCGCTACAGACCCCCAAAGTTCATGTGGCCTTCATGTGTTTTTCAGGAGCTGGGCTTGGCCCCTTAGTTCCAGTGAAAGGAACTCTGAATGCTTCAGCATACCAAGAGATTTTGGACAATTCCATGCGCCCAACTTTGTGGGAACAGTTTGGGGATGGCCCCTTCCTGTTCCAACATGACTGCGCACCAGTGCACAAAGCAAGGTCCATAAAGACATGGATGAGCGAGTTTGGTGTGGAAGAACTTGACTGGCCTGCACAGAGTCCTGAGCTCAACCCGATAGAGCACCTTTGGGATGAATTAGAGCGAAGACTGCAAGCCAGGCCTTCTCATCCAACATCAGTGTCTGACCTCACAAATGCGCTTCTGGAAGAATGGTCAAAAATTCCCATAAACACACTCCTAAACCTTGTGGAAAGCCTTCCCAGAAGAGTTGAAGCTGTTATAGTGCAAAGGGTGGGCCGACGTCATATTAAACCCTATTGATTAAGAATGGGATGTCACTTAAGTTCATATGCGTCTAAAGGCAGATGAGTGAATACTTTTGGCAATATAGTGTATGTATGAAAACTTTCTATGTAAATTCGGCTCATTATTGATTGCGCATTATTCTCAAAACTCTGTGCTGTTTGCCCGGCACAATTTACATTGCACTATTACTGCCACATGAATGCAGGTGGTAAAATTAATTTTATATAAAAAAGATGATTGTGTTCATTTTCTATCATTAATGTCAGCAGTAATTCATAAAATAATAATCAAATGATGGAGAAGAGCATTATAACTTGGCACATATCCAGTTGTGCAGTGTAAACACTTTTGGCATGTTAAAGAAATGAGTCAGGTGTCTGGATCACAGTAGTAGAGCGATGCTGTACAGACCCAGCAGAGTGAGCCAGGTCCTGGTGGTCTGCTGCATCCTTCGCAATATCCTCTCTCAGAACCGGCCAGCAAAATTGGAAATGCAAGAGCAAATCGCGCTCAGTACAGATTTTGTAGGTGTATTTGTGCTGCTGCCTGATCTGTATAATTCCTTAAAGGGATAGTTCACCCAAAAATAAAAAATCTCTCATTATTTACTCTCCCTTATGATATCCCATGGGTGTATGACTTTCTTTCTTCACCAGAACAGATTTGAAGAAAAATAGAAAAATATCTCAGCAGGTCCTTAAAATGCAAGTGGACTGTGAAAAAGGCCCAGCAGAGGTTGTACTTCCTTCGCCAGTTGAGGAAGTTCAACCTGCCACAGGCTCTGCTGATACAGTTCTACTCAGCAGTCATTGAGTCTGTCCTCTGCACTTCAATAACTGTCTGGTTTGGTTCAGCTATGAAATCGGATATCAGAAGACTACAAAAGACAGTTTGGACTGCTGAGAGGATTATTGGTTGCCCCCTGCCCTCCCTTCAAGAACTATACACTTCCAGAATGAGGAAAAGGGCTGATAAAATCACTCTGGACCCCACTCACCCAGCCCACTACCTTTTTGAACTGTTGCCTTCTGGCCGATGCTACAGAGCTCTGAGCACCAGATCCGTCAGGCACAAGAACAGTTTTTTCCCTCAGGCTATCTATCTCATGAACAGTTAAAACAATACTATAATTGTTTGCAATACACAGCAAATTCAGTTATATTATATAACATATCCTACCTCTTCTGCATTGCATTCCTTTGCACTGTATATAACAGATTTGTATTTGTACATACTATATGTATATTTTTGTCTTATTGTGTATTTCTATATATACTTATATTTCTATTCGCTCTTTATTTTTATGCAATTTTTTTAAAATCTCTGTCTTGTTGTTGTATTGTTTGTGCACTGAAAGCTTCTGTCACCAAGAAAATTCCTTGTAATAAAGCTAATTCTGATTCTGATCCTGGATGGTGATAAGATTTTTGAAGCTCCAAATCTCACAGACAGTCAGCATAAACGTCACTGATATGACTCCAGCAGTTAAATTATTGTCTTCTAAAGTGATACGATTGCTTTTGGTACGAAAAAAGATAAATATTTAAGTACTTTTTTATCCTAAATCATCGCTTCCAGTAAGCTTCACGAGAGGGCGGATATCACGTGGTATGTATTTGTGTTGCCAAGTTATGGACGTAATCTCACGATCTCCCCTCATTAGAGACATCCAGGATAAGCACACCATTGTGAGTAAAGAAACAGATTGTGGCAGGGCGGAGGGCAGGGCTGGGCCGTGATGCTGCACACCTGGCCCCTAATCAGGCCGGTCAAGCCCGAGAGGGATAAAGGCGACAGTTAGAGAGAGAGAGAGTTACAGGCAGCTGCCCTGCATGTGTTTATGTTTGTGTCTTTTTGTTTAAGTTTATCATTAAACTATTATTTATATTGTCAAGCCGGTTCTCGCCTCCTCCTTTCCATTGAACTTTGTTACACTGTGCCAAAAGTAGAGTCCTCACCACTATCATCCACCGAAATCGGAGCAGCCGCGGCCATCCGCCGGGGGACAGAGGAGCCCAGCCACCTGAAAGCGGAGGAATGGCCGCCAACAGCGTGGGGAGGAGGGGCTCCTAGCCGACCGCCTAGAGCAGTCAGGGCCACAGCCAGGGGCGGAGGAGACCCCTACCGGCCACTAAAACACGGCGGGGTCAAGAGAAGACTGCCGACCGCGAGGGGCTCCTGGCCGACCACCTGGAGCGGGCGTTCCATCCGCCAGGGGCCAGAGGACTGCCTCCGATCCGCCCAGGGAGGCGCGGCTGTCGTCCACTAGAGGGTGGAGGAGTGGTCGAGGACCAAGCTACGGCGTATCAGAGAACCAGCGAGTAAATCTTTTTTTTTATCTCTCTCCTCTCTCCCGCTGTCACTCCGTGTTGGCCTTTCCCTCTCTTTTTAAACGTTAGTATTGTGTGTTAGATTGGTATCATCACCGTTACGGTGTATAAGTACCACGATTATTATTGTTGTTGTGTTTCCCTCCCCTTGTCCCCTCCCAGATCCAGAAACAAAAACCTTTTCCTCCATGTCAAATTAAAAGTTATCAAATGGTTAGCAGCAAGTAAATTCTCCTATGACGGTTAATGTCGTTAAACTAACTCATCTCACGCAATTTACGTTAAAGAAAATTATCACACGGTGCTTATTTAAAAAAAAAAAGAAAAAAGTTAAAAGATACATTTATTGTTACGATTTACTAGTGTTGAGTATTGAATTTGTTGTAGGCTATTAGACTAGGCAACTCCATTATCAGGCTGATCAGACAATGTCAAAGCCTGTCTTTATATTCTTAAGAAAAAAATGAAGATGTTCTTAAGAAAATAATTGAGAACTTCTTAAGAATTTGTTAAGAATTGCACTTAGGGACGTTCTTACAAACATTTTATAATTTATGCTTAGAACTTTTTTCTTAAGAACAGTTTTGTGACTCTGGCCCCTGGTCCTTACTTTGATGCAGAGTCTAGAACAAAAAGTTTGTTGTGTTTAAAGCTGTGGGAACAAACTGTATTTTAATAAACAGTGACGGTAACTCTTAGCAGATAAAATGTCTTAGGTTACACATGTAACCTCGGATCCCTGAGATTAAGAGAACAAGACATTGCGGTAAACGCTTTTGGGGAATTCCTTCTCCGACAACCTAGTTGAAGCCCTTGAATAATAAAGGCAATCTTAAGATTGGCAATGGTGTTTGAGCCCCGCCCCTTTAGGCACGCAGGTGGCCTATGTAAGTGGGTGCGCGAACACCATTTCTTCAGAATTTTCTGAATGAAAGGACAAGAACACATCGCTCATACCAAGAAATTCTGAAATAGTAGTGCGGCCAGGTTTCACAATGTCTCGTTCCCTTAATCTCAGGGAACCAAGGTTACATGTGTAACCGGAGACATTCTCTATCGATTCAGTTCACTCGACATTGCGGTAAACACTTTTGGGGAATGGAGTCCCATCACGCTGCATTACATGACGTCATACCCCGAGAGATACACCAGGGTATAAACACCTGTAAAAGAATATGTATATGAGGTCACGGGCCCGCCAGGCGGTGACTTATTACCAGGGGTGTTAAGCAACGAATTACAAATACCCATGTTACTGTAATTAAGTAGTTTTTCCCAGGAATTGTACTTTTTTAAGTAGTTTAGACATTTTATACTTTTACTTGAGTACATTTTAAGTGCTGTAACTGTACTTTTAATGTGCTATTTTCCCACCGTCTGTGTTCGCTACTTCCCTGTCCTGATTTTATTTTTATCCATCAACATGATTGGCTAGGGAGAGTCTCCTGACTCCCGTCAAATCAAATCACACACTTGAACGGCAGCTGTAGATCTGGCTACAAATGTTATGGATGTGGAGGATGCCTCAAACATATTTAATAGAACTATCTTGATGTTTATCTGAAAAAGAAAGAGAGATGTTCTCGATATCAATGATAAACGTTTGAGTAGTTTTCTATATTTAGCCTACGTTCTACATCTACACCAGGGATGTTCATTACATCAATCGCAGTAGCAAGACTACCACTGGTTGGTTGAACTAGATAAAATATAAAAGATTGACTTTTTACTTCCTAAAGTCTGTAGCTGCGTGCTGTTTGATTGACAGGTGGCTAATGTTTGAGCGCTAATGCGGGTACACGCCTAAACGATCAAATACACTTTATAATTCCGCCAATGCCCAGTTTGGTGAGGCATTAATGTAAACACAGTCGGTTTGGTCTAAAGTGAATGTAAACAGTGGGACAAAAAGTGTTTTTGCATCAAAATGTCGGACTTGAAGTGCACTGTCTAGTAGGCTATGTCATATAAAGGCTATTAATCAAACAACTATAACAAGGAAACAAGAAAACCACTCACTACTTTTGGCTGAATAACTTGAGTAGCTTTAAACATATTAATGTATTATTAATAGAATTTGATAGAATCAAACAGTGACATTTTTAATAATACATTTCTTTAATAATATTGTTAGTTTTTTTTTTTTTTTTTATAATACCGACCCCTGATGTAGAGAGTGTGTTAATTTGTATAATAAATTACCAGGAAAGTAGAGATGATAAAATAATTTATAATTATGCTTAGCCTTTATCAAGTTTTTTCTAATGCCTAATAGGAAAGTATCAACCATTGTAGAGCAATACTTCAGGCAGAATATTCCACCAGTCGCAAACTTAAGAAAATTGTGCATCATGCATTAGAACGAGAACACAACTATTTCTTGGCTTAAAAGATACAAGAACTAAATCAGTGCAGAACACATTGTATCTCAAGAGGAGGACAATGTGGCCCCCCATGTGCTACTTAAAGAAACAGTTCATTCAAAAATTAAAATTCTCTCATCATTTAATCACCCTCATGTCATCCCAGATGTGTATTTCTTTCTTCTGCAGAACACAAATTAAGATCTGTAGGTCCATACAATGCAAGTGAATGGGTGGCAAAATTGTGATGCTCCAAAAAGCATATAAATGCAGTGCAAAAGTAATCCATATCACTCCAGTGGTTAAATCCATGTCTTCAGAAGTTATATGATAGGTGTGAGTGAGAAACAGATCAATATTCAAGTCAATTTTTGCTAGAAATTCTTCTCCCTGCCCAATATATGGTGATATGCATGAAAAATGTGAATCACCAAAAACAAAAGAAGAAAGTGAAAGTTAAAGTGGAGATTGACTGAGCAGTTAGGAGAATTTTTAGTAAAAATTGACCTGTTTCTCACCCACACCTATCATATCTCTTCTGAAGACATGGATTTAACCATGGAGTCACATGGATCAGGCTACTTTTATGCTGATTTATGTGATTTTTGGAGCTTAAAAATGTTGGCATCCATTCACTTGCACTGTATGGACCAAAAGAGCTGAGATATTCTTCTGAAAATCTTAATTTGTGTTCTGCGTCCAAAAGTTTGGAATAATGTACAGATTTTGCTCTTATGGAAAGAAATTGGTACTTTTATTCACCGAAGTGGCATTCAGCTGATCACAATGTATAGACAGGACTTTAATAACGTGAAAAATTACTATTACAATTTGAAAAAAAATTCAGAACTTCTTAAACTACATCAAATAGTTCTCATCAAATAATCCTCCATGTGCAGCAATGACAGCTTTGCAGATCCTTGGCATTCTAGCTGTCAGTTTGTCCAGATACTCAGGTGACATTTCACCCACGCTTCCTGTATCACTTGCCATAGATGTGGCTGTCTTTTCGGGAACTTCTCACGCACCTTACAGTCTAGCTGAAATGGGGCCTGTCTAGATTTTTCAAAAATGACTTTTTTCAAATAGTAATAATGCTGTTTTTTACATCAGTAATGTCCTATACTTTGTGATCAGTTGAATGACACTTTGGTGAATTAAAGTACCAATTTCCTTCCGAAACAGCAAAATCTGTATATTATTCCAAACTTTGGCCCCCAGTGTATGAGTCATATAATACACACAGTATAAATGTAACCCTTTCATAACCAGAGGTAAGGAGTGCTTGTGACTTCTAGTGGGAGTAAATTGGATAGCAGCCAACAAAGGCGGCTGTATTAAAATTATAACAGGTAGCCCGCCCGTAATAAGGAGCTCAGGCTCACCCCTTGGTGTTAAAATATCAAGCTCTCTAGACAGAGAGGACTCGTGAAGCGATGGACACCAAGTCTAGGTTATAAAACCTTGCGAACACATTTTGCGAAGGCCAACCTGCTGCAAGGCATATATCCTGTAGGGATACACCGTTTGTCCATGCCGTTTTCACGCCAATAGGGCATCTCACGTCCTGTGATTCATAAGCGAGGGCGATCACATCAGCGATCCAGTGAGAGAGCTTTTGCTTGGAGACGGACATGCCTGTTGTGCGTCCTCCATAACAAACAAAGAGCTGATTTGACAGTCTAAACTGGCGGGTGCACTCCACATCCATGTGTAATGCCCACACAGGGCATAATAAATGCGATAAGTGCTCCTCATCCGTATAAGATGGTGAGGAAGCAAAGGGAAAGCATCTTAGGCATATAGCCTTTTTTGGGCTTGACGGTGGATTTTGAAAGCCCCGGTCCGAATTCTAGACATGAGCTGTCAACCGAGAGTACCTGCATATCCCCAACCCATGATATGCAGGACAGAGCCAATATCAGTGCGGTCTTAGAGAAAGCACACACCATTCAACAAATTCCAATGGTTCGAACAGGGGGCTTGTGAGCGCATTCAGCACCAGGTTTACATCCCAAGATGGGACTGTAGCAGGGCGAGGGGGTTTAGGCACCTCGCTCACTTGAGGAACTGAAAAATAGAACATGTCTGCCCATGGAGAAGCCAGCCTCCGGGGCGTGGTATGCCAACATATTTGCTACCTAAGAGTCAATGTGGTGAGATCTGCGTCAAGCTGCTCTTGGAGGAACGTAAGGATCTCAGCTATGGAGCAGTTCACTGGGTCTTCACCACGTGAAGAGCACCAATTTGCAAACACATGCCACTTAGCACATCGAGGCATCTCGCGGACAGCGCTGTAGCTTGCAGTATGACATTCACCCCAGCGGGGCACAGCATTAATGTAAGTTACCAATGTCATGTTGTCCGAATGACAGCTGTTATTTCCAGATGACTGAAGTGTTAGGTGCCAAAGGCTGGGTGTCCGCCGCATTGTGCAACTCAGCCTGTGCTGAACACATCCGTGATTACCACCTTTTGCCAGAAGACCTGACCCAGAATGATGCTGTTAAAAGGTTGAAGCTGTCCAAGGAGCTAGAGCAGCCAGACAGCGGCGAGTTATGCCAATGCACATATGCCTCTGGCGCCAGGCATGCCACCAGCATTGGAGAGGTCTCATGTAAAAGACCTAATAATGCGATGGCGGATGCTTTATGCCCAGTTTGACATTGACATTTATACAGCCTGGGCCTCATAGTTGTAAATTCTAGTGCTCGCACAACAGAGTCTCTGATCGGGCTTATAATAGCTCATCATAGATGTAGTTAAAAATGCACACACCGCTCAGCTTCAACGGAACAAGCACTGCATCGATACATTTTGAGAGTGTGGAGAGCCAAGCAAAAGACTCTGAATTAATAAGCTGTTCCTTTGAATGCGAATCTCAAAACAGCCTGAGACGAGATGCAACTCGTACATGAAAGTACGCATGCATCCTTGACGATCTATTGATGCAAATCAGCCTGAGGCCAGATGAGCAGTAAGATCTGTTTCTGAGATACTGTTCTGAATGTGCGCTTTTGCAAGCGTGCGATTCAAGCATCTCGGATCTAAAATGGGCCGAAGACGGAACGGAACGTAAGACATCGGCTATAGAACCTTTGTGTGCACCGCAGTTCAGAACATTCTCTATTGTGTTCTCTACGAGGAGGTTGTGAGTTCCTGCGCGCAACATCCTGAGCCGGAACCATAGATGACCGAACGCCGAAAGCGAGATACCCGGTGTGTCGTCTCGCTTGCTAGAGGAGATAGATTGCCGCTCACCACCGGGAAGCGGTTGTGCACAGAGTGTGTGGGTATTTTAAGTGAAAACATTCTTATGTGAACACCACACACAGATTTGTGTATCATCCTGGCGAACTCTGGTGGGGAATGAGCAGCGTGTGAATGTGTGTGTGCCTCTTGTAACAAGCGCTTTCTCTTTTGTGTGAGAACATTGGTTGTGTGAACACAACACACAGAAACACATTTGTGTATCATCCCAGCGACAGCGGGGAATGAGCAGTGTATGAATGTGTACGTCTCAATATTTGCAACTAGCACATTACTGATTTTTATGAAAACATAGTTTATGTGAACACAATACACAGAAACAGCCTGCATGAAGCCTCCCAGCGAACACCAGCGGGGAGGAGAGGCGAACAGCGTGTAAATGTGCGTGTGTGTTGAGCATGGGCAGCGCGAGCAGATGCAACAAGCACTTTCTCTATTGTGTGAGAAGATTGTTTATGTGAAAATCAGCACACAGAAACAACACATGTAATCTCCCAGCGAATTCTGGTGAAGAGGGGAAGTGAACGGTGTGTAAATGTGCACGCATCTTGAGCCGGTGCAATGCGAGCAGATGCAACAAGCACTTTGTCTATTGTGTGAGAAGATTGTTTATGTGAAAATCATCACACATATATAACACATGCAATCTCCCAGCGAACTCCGGCAAGGAGGGGAAGTGACCAGCATGTAAATGCGTGCATGTTGAGCATGTGCAGCATGAGCAGACGCAAGCAGTGCTTTGTCTATTGTGTGAGAAAATCACCAAACAGAAACAAAACACATGAAATCATCACAGAAAAACAATACACATGCAATCTCCCAGAGAACTCCGGCGAGGAGAACAGCGTGTAAATGTACATGCATTTCGAGCATGTGCGGCGTGCACAGACGCAACCAGCGCGTTCTCTATTGTGTGATAACATTGCTTATGTGAACACAACACAAAGAAACACACTTGTCATCCTGGCATACCTGGCGAGGATGAGCAGAGAATGAATGTGTTGTCTTGCAGCGAACGCATTTCTGTTCCTTGTAAGAACATTCTCTATTTGAACAGAACACAGAAACTATTTGATGGCTCAACCAGGCTCTGATCTGAAATAGAGTGGTGAGTCATCAGACTGAGTCACCGGTGACTTTGTGACCCACAGCGCCATCTTAAGGCAACCACGAAATTTCGTGTCACATCCATGACTTTTTTTGAGTTTTGAGTTTTGAACCGTGGTCCTCTGACTCTAAGGCCAACACTTAATGAGCTGAGTTAACACGCAAGCCATATCTTTTGATGGTGGCCGGACTGCAGGACCACTTATCCAGGCGAGATATTTCAGGCTTAACTGTAGGTGACCACTGTAAACCGTGCTCCTCAACGCGAATCAGCTCTTATCAGTGGCATGCACACGCTCCTCACCCTCACTGGGGGAAGGGTCGGCGACATCCTCCGTGGACCACTCACTCATATTTGATGCTGTGAGGGACACGACATCATCCCCATCATCAGAACTGCCAACCTGATAAGGCTGTGTGCTCAGATTGAGGGCCAGAGCTCATCACGTGTGTACTGTACTGGAACGGACTCTACGTCGGGAGATCGAGGGGATCGCAGGGCTTGCACCGAGGTGGGATCTTCCTCGACTTCATCCAACCTCATCAACCTTAAAGCCCCGCCGTGCCTCCCTGTGTGAACCCTTGGGATCTAACACAGAAGAGGTGGGTGGGCACGGGAGGCGGGATCGTCCCTCAGAACGAGGGTGATCCTTGAGTGGAGCATCCGGAGACTTGAGGGCAGTCTGTCTCTGTGAGAGCCGCTTCGGCATGGGTGCGGCCCAGGCAGCGAACGCAGCTGTCATGTTCATCTGACAGCGGGATGTACCGCTAGCATGCAGAACACTTACAGAATGAAATCTTGAAACAGACGCGTTGCACGCAAGCGGCTCTTTTATATGATACATCAACATATTAATACGTATATATGAAAAGGATACAAGATTTCCTGCTGGAACGCTGCGGGAAGTGGGGGTGTCTCGCTGAAGCACTGTGTTGTCCAACGGCTAGCATCTGAAGTGAAGAACCCATTCACCGAGAAGCGTCTTCGATGGCAAGGCAGAGAGAATCTTCGCCGGAACACTGTAGGGGAGGGATGAGTCTTCTCACTGTGTGCGCTGAGTGGTACAGGCGATGAGTCATCCTGTCCACGTCTGCAGAAAAGTCCCATCCGCTGGAGGGTGTCCGTCGATGGGGAAGAGAGGGCTGTTCAAGACAAGATGATTGTCGTAGTCAAAACAAGACGATGTCGGTCTTGAAGAAAGAAAATTCTGAAGAAATGGTCTTCACGCACCCGCTTATATAGGCCTACTGCGCGCCATAAAAGAGCGGGGCCCAAACACCATTGCCAATCATAAGATTGCCGTTATTATACAAGGGCTTCAGCTAGGTTGTCAGAGAAGAAATTCCCCAAAAGTGTTTACCGCAATGTTGAGTGAACTGAATAGATAGGGAACAGCATCATTTACAGTAGTTGTGTGCAGTAACACAGTGGGGTGAACATTTACATGAATTACCAGATGGAGGCAATCCATATAATTGGTATATCATTTTCCATAACAGAGATTGTAAAAGTACTCCTGCATTGCTTCCTATATTACAACATACATTGCAATTATTGGCTATTAATTATTAGCACAGCTGAAGACATGGTGCCTCCATGCATTATCAGACATCTTCATACAACAATAAAGCACTTATTTTAGTGCCGCCCAACTCAGACAGAAAACAAAGCTCTCCGTTGAGCTCTTGGGGATGGCTATTTCCGCTGTGGGACATTAAAGGACCTCACAATAGAGATTCCAAATTTGCAGTGAAGGGTGGTCGAGTGAACTTGTTGGCCACAAAAGGCAGAGGCTGAATGATTACTGGAGCAGCTGAGGATGGACGCAAGAATTCCTGTCAAGTGTGACTTGAAGGGAGGATTTAGGACTTGTGAATTTAGGCTTTTGAATTCATGGTGTGAAGTGGTGTTAATCCACCGAGCACAAACACAAAACTGGAAGACAAACAGGAGACACTGTGGCTCAATGGCACAAAGGGTTAAAAATTAAAAGCTAGTATTAGATGCTTTCCACGAACTTGTTGTCCCATTACTTAAAAGCAATAAGCACAAATCCCATGTTCTTTAGAGAGAAAACTGTTAGATATGTTAGATACTGTGAACCATTAACTTCATAAACAAATAAAATTTTCCCCTATTAAATAATGACACGAAAGTGACATCATGAACCACTTTTTATTTTTTAGCCAATCACATGAGCATTAAATGCCATGTGACCGATTACTTCATATTAGAATTCCATGCAGCAGACAGGGAAAACATACAGTAGTGGCCAAAAATATTGGCACCCTTGGTAAATATGCACAAAGAAGGCTGTGAAAAAAAATCTGCATTGTTTAGCCTTTTGATCTTTCATTAAAAAAATTCACAAAAATCTGACTTTTAATCAAAGTAAAACAATTGAAACAGGAAATATCTCATTATTAAATAAATATTTTTCTCCTAAACGCATTGGCCATAATTATTGGCACCCTTTTATTCAATACTTTTTGCAACCTCTCTTTGCCAACATAACAGTTCTGAGTCTTCTCTTATAATGCCTAATGAGGTTGGAGAACACCTGGCAAGGGATCTGAGACCATCCCTCCATACAGAATCTCTCCAGATTCTTCAAATTCAGAGGTCCATGTTGGTGGACTCTCCTCTTCAGTTCACCCCACAAATTTTCTATGGGGTTCAGGTCAGGGGACTGGCATGGCCATGGCAGAACCTTGATTTTGTGATCAGTGAACCATTTTTGTGTTGATTTTGGATCATTGTCCTGCTGGGAGATCCAACCAGGGCCCATTGTAAGCTTTCTGGCAGAGGCAGTTAGGTTTTGATTTTTTATCTGTTGGTATTTGATAGAGTCTATAATATCATGTATCCGATCAAGATGTCCAGGACCTCTGGCATTAAAACAGCCCCACAACATTAAAGATCCAGCACCACATTTAACCGTGGGCATTGGGCACTTCATTTCTGTGCGCGCCAAACACATCTCTGGTGTTTGCTGCCAAAAAGCTCTTTTTTTGTTTCATCTGACTATAGAACCCGGTCGCATTTGAAGTTCCAGTAGTGTCTGGCAAACTGAAGATTCTTGAGTTTGTTGTTGGATGACAGCAGAGACTTTTTTTCTTGAAACCCTCCCAATTTGTGATGTCTGATTTATTTATTTATTTTTTTAGACTTTCTGACCCCAAGACCAAACTAATTTCTGCAATTCTCCAGCTGTGATACTTGGAGATTCTTTGGCCACTTGAACCATCCTCCTTACTGTTTTCTTATAGCCACTTCCCATTTTGTGAAGCTCAACAACCTTTTGCCACACATCAGAGCTATATTTTTTGTCTAACCCACTGTGTTTGATGATTAAGGGAATTTGGTCTGTGTGTTACTTCATATTTATACCCCTGTGAAACAAGATGTCATGGCTGAACAATTTCATGTTCCTAGTCACCCAGGTGCACTAAAAAAAAATGTAAAATATGAATGGAAATATACTTCAGATATATTTTACTCATAATAATTTCTAGGGGTGCCAATAATTATGGCCAACATGTTTTGGAGAAAAATATTTAATAATGAGATATTTCTCCTCTTTCAATTGTTTTCAATTAAAGGTTAGATTTTTGTGAATTTTTGAAAGTTCAAAAGAATAAATGCAGATTTCTTTTTCACAGCCTCCTTTGCTCATATTTACCAAGGGTCCCAATATTTTTGGCCACTACTGTAGGTCTATTTCATGCTGCTAGAGCCATACAAAAATCGGTTACTGGTGAAACATCTACAGTATATGATTTTCTTTTTTTGTGGTTAAGCTGTTTGCAAAAATATGTTTGTTTTTTTTTTTTTGTCTATTTTGAAATGGCTGCCAATGGAGAGAACCTTGTGCTTTTTGACCACATAATGGTTTAGTTATGCATGCCATTTACCAGCAGCGGCAACTGCTTAAACAAACCAGCCAAACCATGGCCCCTGGTTATACTGGTATGACACTGGTCACTGACTTTATTCTAACAACCATTGCTGTGGAAGCAGCATCATGCAAAAGCGAAATTTTTCGGTTACCTTACCTTGCAACCTTTAATTTACACTGTAACAAAAAGTGGACCATAACATGGGTATTAAAACTATGCAGTATGCGAACGGTCTACATGGCGGCCACTGTAAGGGGACCACACTTACTTAGAATAAAACAGCTTTTTCTAGAGCAAGGCAACTTGTAAGACTAAGAGTACATTTTAAATATTTGTCAAATGTACTACTCAGGTGTAAAACCTGTGGAAATAACAGTCTAGTCTCATCAACATTTAATGACTGTGGCAACACTTTTCCAAAAAGAAATTACATGCCTTATTACACGTTTGGCTGCCGTGTCTAAGTGAAAATTTCAGCAGGGGGTGCCAAAAGCGAGTGAAATGGTGTAGTAATCAGACAGGGTTTTTAAGGTGAATATTAGATGGAGGTTTTAATGAGTAAAACATACCTCCCTAACCTAAAACTTTAACCTAAACCTAAACAGTAGTGATCTAAAATCAAACGAGCGAGACACAAAACAGACATCCTTACCCTTAACCAACACCTAAACCTAACTCATAGTGTCCAAAAACTAAATGTGAAATGAAAAGCACATTTTCTGAAGCAATCAAGTCATCTCCTGTCGCTTTTATGACATTCTCGTCTCAGTTGTCAGCTTGTGCGCTCTACTGGTCTTGGGCCGCATACTTCAGAGTTCAATGTCCAACACTCTATCAGGTAAGCTACCAAAGAAGCTAATCACATTGGAATAAGTGTGTAAATGTTGGTGAGTCTGTAATATGTTAAAAAAATTAGTTTTTTAAATTATGCATCATAGCGAAAGTGTTTTCATATCAGAACATAGCAGTTTCTGAGTAATAGTGCAAGATTAATAGTGCAGAAAAAAGTGTTTATAAAGTCATAATCAGCCGCTGTAGTCATGATTTGTGCGAGAGTGAATAATACACAGTTATTGTAGTGCCTATAGTGTTAATTTCACCAGGAAACTGTGACAAAACTTAGAATTCAGCACATCAAAGTCAGTTTGCAAACATGTAGTTATAGTAACATTCATTCTATGAGACTAGGTAGGGAAATAAATACTTAAGTGTACAATTTTTGCTGGGGAAAAAAACAAAAACTGCTGAACTTGTTGACTGGTCTTAACTGGTGTAAGATTGGTTGGGAGAACAGCTAAACAGCATATTTTATTTTTTTCAGCAGGCAATCTAAAATGCACACATTAGCTTGTGCATATCACACCGTGAGAAGTCCTTTTTAAGTACCATGAATCCAGAATGACAATAATGTCATTCCAACCATGCCATGATGATAAAACGAAGCAGTTAACCATGGAGGCAAATTCTGCTCATACCACTGCGAAGTATAGCAAGATTCTGAGATAATGCAACATCCCAGAACTGCTGAGAAACCTGAGAACCACAGATGCAAAAGTGAGAGTGATCCAGCGCAGAACCTATCCCATCTTGTGGAATCCAAATGACCAGATTACACACTTGAGAAAGTACAAAAAGAATGCCTGAAAACATTTCACGCAAAGCAGCCCCAGTCTCTGAGTTCACAGTGGTAATGTAGAGTGGAAGCCAGTGTTCATGGCCACTGTACCAGAGCTGTCAGTATTCAAATTCCACACATAACTGACGCTTTCTGGAATCTGTTTGGTGGGAGATCGGTTTTCCACTCCAAATCCTACCAAATTACGGTCAGAGAGTAATTATTGTCTTCCATGGCCATTTCAAGCATTACATTTCTCTTAATAGATCCAAATATGGTGTGAAATGGGTTTATTGTGATGTGGAAAGTAAAAATGTCACAAATATTCAACATATTCACATACAGTAGAAACACTCACTAAAGGACCCAGTATACTTCGGTTGTCCACGTTGCTGATCGCTCTGCGCACAGTATGCGTGATGCAGCCAAGATTTTCTCGAACCGCGGACGAGGTACTCGTCTGTGTGCATCATCGGTGCATGCGCCGCCCATTCACTGTACTAAAAAAGAATCACAAAGCAGCTGTAGTGGGCATGAGTCAAACAGATTTGTATTTGCTCGCGGTCAGAAGAGTATACTCAAATGCAACGCGGTCAGCCGGGCACGATCCGAAACACAGAAAAACTAAGTATACCCAGACCTTAACATGATGCTTGGGTGTGTGGTTGCTGAGGTGTTCTGAGTGGCTTCTAGCATGTTGTTATGCAGTTGGTAGGGTGTTTGGGGTGGTTGCTTGATGGCCCAATACAAAAGATATTTTTGTTTCTAGATGTGGCTCAGGTCCCTCCTTCCATGTTGCTATGGGATTTTTCCCCCAGTTTTAATGTCCGCCAGGTAAACATCATAAGTCTGATTTCTTAGAAAAGTAATAGCAAACCTCTGCTCAACAAGCCGCATGATTTAAACAATCATCGTGCAGAATAAGTTATGCGGCAAAGTTTTATGCTTAGGGGTTTGTTACAATCCCTATCCCCAAGTATAAACAATAGTAACAGGTACATGATTAAAAAACCACCACTAATAAAACAGAGAACAAACAAACAAAATGTAAACAAACAGAGAGTCTTTGCGGCATCACGTCGCACAGATTTAATAGTCTTTTGCCTATTTTGTACAAAATGGATACAATGCTGCATTACAAACCAATGAAGTTCCAGATAAGGCTATGGCTTGCACACAGTTAAAAGGGAGGGTAAACCTGAAATGGCTTTAAGATCTGCTTGTTAACATTCTCAATACTGTCATTTATGCAATTGTGTGCATGAATGCACGCAACTCAACACTTAAATCACATGGTGAAATAAAATATGGTTAAAATCCCATGTCAAAGTGCAAGGCATGGACATACGTTATGAATCAGGAATTCAATTATGCCCAACCCTGGCGACAACACAGCTATTCCATTACCACAATCCACATAGGTCTGTTTCTAGTGAGTAGAGCAAGCAATGTCCACATCAAAACCCAACATTTTTGTATATTATGACAATGAAAACAGACATTTTAGTAAAGTCAAAGTCATCAGTAAAGCAGGTTTGTGGTTAAGATGATCACAGTTTAGTTGGCAAAAAAACCCTGAGTGATGCTACGTTGGACAACGCCTGTGAATTCGTTTCAAATGGAGTGTGTCCAAGATTCTGTAATGCTGTTAAAAATGGCAAAGGTTGTGCATAGACAAAGAATTCAAATATATGTGGCAAACTTTGCTATATATATTTTTAGACACCAGCTCTAGGCAAACATCTAGAATATAGAAAAGTTTTTAGTCCAAAGAAATGTGTAGTAGTCCTGTATTCGTCATCCCATATTGTGGACTAAATTTTGGGGCACATTAAGTATCACATGACTTATGAGAACACTGAGTTTGTGTGCAGAGGTCATCTGTAAAAAGTAAACCGTAACAATAGAGCAATAAATGAACATGCATTTCCTAAACAGCATTTGGTTTTCTATTGCATTAGTTCAGACTATGGCAAGTCCACAAGGAAGTTAGGCCCGCATTCACGTTGTCATCTCCTAATTGTCTATTTCAAGGACAGTTCCATTCATGACTCTTACTGTTGTTTACACTCTGCAGGTGGAGGGTCTTTCTGTAAGAAAAGAAAAAAAGAAAAAGGTCATGCAATCAGGTAAAGTAAGTAATGCTTTGGTATATAATGCATGTCTAATTTTTTTTTTTTTTTAAGGTGAAGTGTGTAATTTGTAGACCACTAGTGACACTAAAGGTGATTGCAAATATAATGGTTTCCAAACAGAATTCTGCATGGCCTCCATCTTCCATTGGTGGGGCAAACAGCTCGTCCCGCCTCAGACTCGCGTCATTGAGCCATTAGCTGTTTAAAACATACAGTGTTTACACTTTTCAGAAATGCAACTTATGCATGGCTTAAATCTGGGCCCTGCCTTAAATGGTGTACTTGTTGTGAACTTGCAGCCTTGTTTCCTTTGCTTCATGGACTTCCTTTTATGCATTTACATTTGGCAGATGCTTTTATCCAATGGGACTGCATTAAAGGTATACACTTTAATCAGTATGTGTCTTCTCCCTGTGTATCATTATGGCTAACACTATGCTCGAAATGTTGAGCTACAGGAACCAACCTGTTAAGCTACAGGAACAAACCAGTTAAGATACAGGAACCTACCTAAAGCTAGCAACAAGCTGAGCTCCAGGAAACAACCTGTAGAGCTAAATGAAAACTGCCTTATGCTACCAACCAGTTGAGCCAAAAGGAACCTACCTAAAGCTACCAACAAGATGAGCAACAGGAACCTACCTTAAGCTACCAACCAATTGAGCTCCAGGAACCTACCTAAAATATTGCAATAGTGAGTATTTTAACGTTTACACATTGACCACATTCACTTCCATTTTAAGTGCCAAACTGGAACCCAGATTTTTGCTTTTTTTAAATAAAAAGGAGGGACAAATAAAAATGAACATATGTGGTAGTAAACATTATGCCACAAATGCTGTTGACTGAGCTTAACTTGTATCGAACCCTGAATATTCCCTTAAGATACCAAACAGTTGAGCTTCAGGAACCTACCTTAATGTGGCATCCATTTCAGCTTCATGAGCCTACCTTAAGCTACCAACCAGTTGAGCTATAAGAACTAAACACTTGAGCAACAGGAACTCACCAGACTTCATTGGGTGTTTTTTTTTTGGCAAGACTGTACTGGTGTACACTATACAGCAGACTACTAACAGAGTCAATGCAGCGTTACATTAAACTGTGGACTCAGAGCAAGACAGCAAAAGCTAAGGGCAGCATTTGGAACAGGTTCACAGTTGTTGCAGCACATTAAACTGGGGTAGGAGAAAGTATTTTAACATAGAAAAAAAAAAACTACACACTTCACCTTCATTTAGTAAGAGTGAGTGGTTAGTTCAATATGTCCAAGAGAGACTTATGTCGTTTTCACACTTGGTATGTTTGTTTGCCTGAACCCAAACAAGATTGTTCCCCCTCCCCTGCTGGTTTGCTTTCACATTGTATTATGTTGTTTCAAACTGTGGTACATTTGAAAGATGCTTTTGTCATTTTTGTGAGCACCACCAGAAGCAATTTATCACTGTCGATAAAGTGAACATGAAACAGTATTCACAACCCATTTTTTTACTTCCATAATCTGATGTATTTCCAAGTTGACTGAATCATGAAAATGGTCTCTTGGGCTATGTTCAGACTGCAGGTAAATCTGATTTTTTCTCAAATCAGATCTTTTCAGGCAGACTGTCCGCACCATTAATTGCAAGTGATCAAATCAGATTTGTGCATTCAGACATAACTAACCTATCTGCATGGGTTGCTTTGGTAAAGACGTAGGCGTACCCATGTGACGATGCTTTCAAAACAGATGCGAGAAAAATGGAGAAGCATTATCTCGCTCTCCAAATAAGGGCACTGTCCAGTCGCGGTGCAGAACTCCATTGCACAAGAAAAACTCAGCGATGGAGGAAACTGGTAAATATTGTAATGTTCCGTGCTACAGTCACCGATTTTGGACGTCATTGTGTGTCATGTTAAGAGTGACACAAAAGACCATTTGAAATCCGATTTGAGCTGCCAGAGTGTCCGGACTGAGACGCATCTGAAAAAATTAGATTTCAAATCGCATTTGAAACCACCTCCCAATGTGGTTTGAATCAGATTCGGAAAAATCTGATTTCATGTGGTTTTTTGCTGTCCAGACTATCAAAAACTCATCTGGATACAATCTGGATATGCAAAAAATCTGATTTTTAGTGGCAGTCTGAACAAAGCCTAATTTACAGGCAGCTGGAGGGGAGGGGTTAAAAATAAGGACGGCTTGGTGACGTCACCCCAAAAGAAAAGTAGTTTCAGAGCCAAAACAAGTTATTACATTTTGATGAAAGGTTACAAACAACTTGCACTGATGAATTGTTTAATAAAACAAAGATCATCAATTAAGAAAGTAAATAGAGTCAATTGATTTCATGATGACTTTAAGCTTGGAAATGATCAAATAAGTAAAGTGTTCATTTCACTTTGATTATGTTTATTTAGATTGTTTTTTTAATATATTTGCGAACAACGCAAAAAATAGGTAATCCATTGCACATAATCTACAAACCGTACTGCAGTTCACATGAATCAAACTCCAGATCGCCAATTTAAAATGCACTGCACTTCCTTGGTGTGCATCTGAATTCATAAGACAATATTAACAATCAAAACAATCTGCTCTTTATGGTCAATCGAACTGGGGTCCGGACTTAAACCTCTAGTGTGAAAACGACATAAGGGTGAAAACGGGAGAGTGATGATAACAAAAAAGGGAAGACTGATCATAAGACAGAAACAGGAATAGGGCTACATCCACTCTGGTGTCTCTTACCTAGAAATGCATGAAGTGATAAATGAATTATGCCTGCAATGGGGACAAAGGGAAGTGGGAACAATAACACAGGTTTACACATCAGGCATGCAACTGATTGTAAAGCATCATACAAGTTAATGATTTCAATTCCGACAACCTCAATCAAACCCAGATCAACTATACAGAGCTATTTAATGTGCTGATTGAGAGACCATGGCCATGTTCAAAATAGCATACTACTTATACTAGTTTTGCAACATGTTTAATTGCACAATATGAAAATCCTCGGCATTGACCTACATTTGCCAAAATGTGCAGTAAACAATACACTACATTGAATACTGTATCTAATAATGCAATGTGCTCGACTTGACCTTCCATTTCCAATGTAACAAATGTCTTGTAAGTAATAACAAGCATGTTATTTTTAACAACTTTCACTTGTGGCAGTCTGATCAAATGAGTCAAGACAGACGTTCAAGACAATTTTACACAACACTGGATAAAAAAAAATAAGCAAGTAACCTTAGTGGTCATGTGACAATGTACTGTAGCATACTTCACATACTTTCACATGTTTCATAATATACTATATGTACACACCAATTTGTCAGAATAGGGTGTATACAGTGCTGTGAAAAAGTATTTGCCAATTGCTGATTTTTTCTGTTTTTGTGTATCTCATACTAAATTGTTTCAAAAATTCAAACAAAATCTAACATAGAACAAAGGCAATCGAAGTAAACACAAAATACAGTTTTTAAAAGAAAATGTTATTTATTGAAGCAAAAAAGGCCTGTGTGAAAGTTACTAAATCCCCAAATCTATGAAAATGCATTCATAATGGGGTTCAGCTGGACTAGACACACACAGGCCTGATTACTGCCAGCCCTGTTCAATCAAATCAACACCTAAATAGAACTTTTTCAGCAGCATGAAGGTTGGCTAAAAGGTCTCACCCAGTAGCACACTATGCCAAGGTCGAAAGAAATTCCAGAAATGATGAGGAAAAAGGGGATTGAAATACATCAGTTTGGGAAGGGTTACAAAGCTAATTCAAAGGCTCTAGGACTCCAAAAAAAACCACAGTGAGAGCCATCATCTCCAAATGGAGAACGCTTGGCACAGTAGTGAACCTTCCCAGAAGTGGCCAACCTTCCAAAATTCCTCCAAGAGCACAGTGATGACTCATCCAGGAAGTCACAAAAAAGCCAAGGACTACATCCAAGGAACAGCAGGCCTCTCTCGCTTCAATAAATGTCACTGTTCATGACTCCACTATCAGAAAGACAGTGGCCAAAAATGCCATCCATTGAAGAGTTGCGAGGTGAAAACCATTGCTAACCCAGAAGAACATTAAGGCCCATCTGAATTTTGCCAAAACACACCTTGATGATCCTCAAAGCTTTTGGCAGAATGAGTCGAAAGTGGAACTGTTTGGAAGACATGTCCCGTTACATCTGGCGTAAATCAAACACAGAATTTCACAAAAAGAACGTCATACCTACGGTCAAGCATGGTGGTGGTAGTGTGATGTGTGGGGATGCTTTGCTGCTTCAGGGCGACTTGCAATAATTGAGGAAAACATTAATTCTGCTCTCTACCATAAAATCCTAATCCTAAAGGAGAATGTCCGGTCATCAGTCCATGAGTTGAAGCTCAAGCACAACTGGATTATGCAGCAAGACAATGATCCAAAGCATAGGAGTAAGTCCACCTCTGAATGGCTCAAAAAAAGCTAAATTAAAGTTTTAGAGCGACCTAGTCAAAGTCCTGACTTGAACCCAATTGAGATGCTGTGGCAGGACCTTAAACGGGCAGTTCATGCTCAAAAACACAACAATGTGGCTGAACTAAAGCAGTTCTTCAAAGAAGAGTGGGCCAAAATTCCACCACAGCATTGTGAAAGACTGATCTCCAGTTATCAGAAGCGTTTGGTTGCAGTTGTTGCTGCTAAAAGATGGCACAACCAGCTATTAAGTTTAAGGGGCAGTTAGTTTTTTCACATGAGTGATATAAGCGCTGGATAACTTTTTTGCTTCAATATATATATATATATATATATTTATTTGAAAACTGTATTTTGTGTTTATTCAGGTTGCCTGAAGATCTAAAACAATTTAGTACACAAAAATAGAAGAAATCAGTTTTTCACAGCACTCTAAATACTATGTAGAAGGCAGTAAACAATATGCTAGTATTCGATTCTGAACACAGCCCAAATATCATAGCAGGATTTCTCAAACATGTGACAAACAAATACACACATTTTGATAAGAAACTGGCACACGTAGCCAATTACATGCAACTAGACCCAGTGAAATCTCAGTAGTCCAGTACAAAAAAAAAAAAAAACCTCATGTACTAATTAGGATGTTAAATTCTGAACTAATTGACAGCTGAGCGAAGTATAGAGTAAATAATAACTCACTTTGGGATCAAAATCTCCATCATCATCCTCTTCTTCACCTTCCTCATCCTGAAGAAAACATGATATTTCTCTGTTAAACTGTACCAGTCTATAAATGTTGATTCTATTGATGGATAATGGATTGGCATCTTTCAAAGGATTCTCACCTCTTCCTCTCCCTCTTCAAGATCCTCCTCTTCAAACTGCACCAAAAAAATTACATCAGCATGGTATCACATAAATATGATAAATCAAATTTTAAAGTTATTCTGCTTCTGATTTTCACTAGGGCTAAACGATATATATTGAATATTTATTATATACACTGGTGGCCAAACGTCTGGAATAATGTACATAATGTTTCGGAAGGAAATTGGTACTTTAATTCACTAAAGTGGCATTTAACTGATCACAAAGTATAGTCAGGACATTACTGATGTAAAAAACAGCACCATCACTATTTGATAAGTCATTTTTGATCAAATCTAGACAGGCCCCATTTCCTCCAACACCTTATCCTTGAGTAATCATGCTAAATTGCTAATTTGGTACTAGAAAATCACTTGCCATTATATCAAACACAGCTGAAAGCTATTTGGTTCATGAAATGAAGCTTAACATTGTCTTTGTGTTTGTTTTTGAGTTGCCACAGTATGCAATAGACTGGCATGTCTTAAGGTCAATATTAGGTCGAAAATGGCAAAAAAGAAACAGCTTTCTCTAGAAACTCATCAGTCAATCATTGTTTTGAGGAATGAAGGCTATACAACGTTTGAAATGGCAGATTTCATACAAAAGTGTACACTACAATTCTTCAAAGACAAATGACAACTGGCTCTAACAAGGACAGAAAGAGATGTGGAAGCCCAGATGTACAAATAAACAAGAGGATAAGTACATCAGAGTCTCTAGTTTGAGAAATAGACGCCTCACATGTCCTCAGCTGACAGCTTCATTGAATTCTACCTGCTCAACACCAGTTTCATGTACAACAGTAAAGAGAAGACTCAAGGGTGCAGGCCTTATGGGAAGAATTGTAAAGAGAAAGACACTTTTGAAACAGAAAAGTGGGCAACAGATAATTGGAAAAGGAGTGTTATGGATCTTAACCCTTTTGAGATTTTGTGGGATCAGCTAGACTGTAAGATGCGTGAGAAGTGCCCGACAAGACAGCCACATCTATGGCAAGTGCTACAGGAAGTGTGGGGTGAAATGTCACCGGAGTATCTGGACAAACTGACAGCTAGAATGCCAAGGATCTGCAAAGCTTTTGAGTTTTTGCTGAGAAGTCTTTGAAGTAGTTTAAGAAGTTCTGAAATTGTTTTTTTTTTTTTCAAATTGTAATAGTAATTTTTCATGTTAATAATGTCCTGACTATACATTGTGAATAGTTGAATGCCACTTTGGTGAATAAAAGTACCAATTTCTTTCCATAAGAGCTAAATCTGTACATTATTCCAAACTTTTGGCTGCCAGTGTATATATGGTATCATTTTGTTTGCAATATAAAATAGGCAATCCTTTTTAATCTACTTGGCCACATGTACAGGTGTGTTGGATCACACTTTAAGACATTTCAGAGCAAAAAATAAATACAAATAAAAAATTTCAGGATATATCAAAGATATCTATCAGTAAGGTATCAAAAATCTGAGACCACTACTCAAAATGCTTATATTATGCATTAATTTAGTACTAAACTTTCATTACAAATTTTATTATCAGGATAACAATGAGTAAAAACTTGAATAAAAAAATGTGCATGAATTTCACAGTGTTTGGTATGACTCCCTTTTGCTTTTGCTTAGGCTGATACTGACACCACAAGTTTTGTGCTTCAATGGAAGCAAGGAATTGGAACATGGTCAAATGTCACAAATTTGCTTACATTTTATTTGTGACTTAGAAATAGTGCAAAATCTTGATTCTTCTTCACTTTTAAATGTTTCAAAATACTACTTTACTATATTTCCAGGTTTAAATGAAAGAACCCAGATTTTACATGTGGTCTCAGACTTTTAGATCCTACTGTCATTTTGAACAACATATCGATGAATTAGCAATATCACACTGCCATCGTTTTCACATGTGATTATTCGGTAAAGAGAGAAGACATACACTCTCGTCATCTTCTAAGGCCTCTCCTGTGAAATAAAGCACTGCTCTGGGGATGATTCTCTCTCTGAAAAAATGTCCGATTTCAAAGTCTGTAGCTAGGGTGAAGTCCAAGTCTTCATCCTAGACAAAAACACATTCACAGTGAGGACATCATTTGGTGTAAATTACTGAATTGTTCACTTGAAATTTACTAATCCATTAAAACTGTAATTACTGGATTTCAAATGTCTCAACATGACAGTTCTTGTAATGCCATACAAAAGTTCAAATTGTCACATATTTGGACTGAAGATCATGCGCTAACTGTGAAATTATGAAAAGTTGGACCGTACTTGCGTTTTCAAGTGCCTACGTTATTATACGAAGAGTTAACTGTTACTGACGCAAGAACTCCTTGAATGTTTCTCAGTTGTGATGTGTTTTCTAAACTCAGTGTGATTTGTGTTTGTGTGGGCAGCTGCAAGACTTCTACTGTGTGCAACGATGAGTCAGATGTTTACAAACACACTTAAAAAACACAGACAAAAAGGAAGTGTCCGTCTTACTCACCATTCCATCGGGTGATGCTAGAAAAGAAACAAAACAAATTTAAAAAATATTATGGGACAGTTTTGTTTAACATAATTGTGGTGGTGGGGGTGTAGTTGAGCACCAGCTTGTGAATGGGGAGTGAGATCGGGAGATGAGAACGGTAAGGATTCTTACCATTCTCATCTCCCGATCTCGCTCTCCATTCACAAGCCAGCACTCAAGCACGCCCCCACCACCACATTAATACACAACAAAATTAATTAAAAAAATAATTATGACGTGCGTGCGCGCGCGCACACACACACACACACACACACATTATATATTTACACTTTATACTGTATATATTATACATATACATACACTGATCTGCCACAACATTAAAACCACCTGCCTAATATTGTGTAGGTCCCCCTCGTGCCGCCAAAACAGAGCCAACCCGCAACTCAGAATAGCATTCTGAGATTATATTCTTCTCACCACAATTGTACAGTGTGGTTATCAACAATCAAGCCACAATCGAAATCACTGAGCTCACATTTTTTCCCCATTCTGATGGTTGATGTGAACATTAACTGAAGCTCCTGACCCATATTTGTATGATTTTATGCACTGCAGTCACATGATTGGCTGATTAGATAATCGCATGGATGATTGTTGGTGCCAGACAGGCTGGTTTGAGTCTTTCTGTAACTGCTGCTCTCCTTGGATTTTCACTCACAAGTCTCTAGAATTTACTCCGAATGGTGCCAAAAACAAAAAACATCCAGTGGAAATGCCTTGTTGATGAGAATCAGTATCAGAATCAGATTTATTGCCAAGTATGCTTACACATACAAGGAATTTGTCTTGGTGACAGGAGCTTCCAGTGTACAACAATACAAAAACAATACAAAAACAGCAGCAAGACATAGATAATAATAAAAATAAAAAATAATTATACACATACGTACATACACACATACACATACGTAGTGCAAATCTAATACAAATCTGTTATCTGTTATGTACAGTGCAAATGTTTTTGTTTTTTTGTTTTTTCTCTCTCAGAGGAATGAAATGGCAGAAGAGGTGGGATGTGTTGGATAAATATAAAAAAAAAGACTAAACTGTGTATTGCACATAGTTATTGCTCAATGGGGCAATTTAACTGTTCATGAGATGGATAGCCTGAGGGAAAAAACTGTTCCTGTGCCTGACGGTTC
Source organism: Myxocyprinus asiaticus (assembly GCF_019703515.2). Taxonomy (NCBI): domain Eukaryota; kingdom Metazoa; phylum Chordata; class Actinopteri; order Cypriniformes; family Catostomidae; genus Myxocyprinus; species Myxocyprinus asiaticus. The sequence goes on from NC_059391.1 coordinate 8,356,120, forward strand.
TGGTGCTCAGAGCTCTGAAGCGTCGGCCAGAAGGAAACAAAAAAAGGATTTTTCCAGCCTTTTTCCTCACTCTGGAAGTGTACAGTCCTTGAAGGGGGGGGCAGGGGACAACCAATAATCTTCTCAGCAGTCCGAATTTTCCTTTGTAGTCTTCTGATGTCTGACTTCGTAGCTGAACCAAACCAGACAGTTATTGAAGTGCAGAGGACAGACTCAATGATCGCTGAGTAGAACTGTATCAGCAGCACCTGTGGCAGGTTGAACTTCCTCAGCTGGCGAAGGAAGTACAACCTCTGCTGGGCCTTTTTCACAATGGAGTCAATGTGTGTCTCCCACTTCAGGTCCTGTGAGATGGTAGTGCCCAGGAACCTGAATGACTCCACTGCTGCCACAGTGCCGTTTAGAATGGTGAGGGGGGTCAGTGTTGGGGTGTTCCTCCTAAAGTCCACAATCATCTCCACCATTTTGAGCGTGTTCAGCTCAAGGTTGTTTTGACTGCACCAGACAGCCAGCCGTTCAACCTCCCTTCTGTATGCAGACTCATCGTCATCTCGGATGAGGCCGATGACAGTGGTGTCATCTGCAAACTTCAGGAGCTTGACAGAGGGGTTCTTGGTGATGCAGTCATTGGTGTAGAGGGAGAAGAGTAGTGGGGAGAGCACACATCCCTTGGGGGCACAAGTGTTAATTGTACAGGAGCTGGAAGTGAGTTTCCCATCTCACAAGCTGCTGCCTGTCCATCAGAAAGCTGGTAATCCACTGACAGACAGACATGGGAACAGAGAGTTGGTGTAATTTATTCTGGAGTATAGCTAGGATGTTGGTGTTGAAAGCCAAACTGAAGTCCACAAAAAGGATCCTTGCATGTGTCCCTGGTCTGTCCAGATGTTGCAGGATATGATGCAATCCCAAGTTGACTGCATCATCCACAGACCTGTTTGCTCTATAAGCAAATTGAAGGGGATCTAGAAAGGGTCCAGTGATGTTCTTCAGGTGAGCCAACACCAGTCTCTAAAATGATTTCATGACCACAGACGTCAGGGTGACAGGTCTGTAGTCATTAAGTCCTGTGATTTTTGGTTTCTTTGGGACAGGAATATTGATTGAGCATTTGAAGCAGCATGGGACTTCACACTGCTCCAGTGATCTATTGAAGATCTGCGTGAAGATGGGGGCCAGCTGGTTAACACAGGATCGAAGACACGCTGTTGAGACGCCATCTGGACCTGAAGCTTTCCTCGTCTTTTGTTTCTGAAAGACCTGGCTCACATCATCTTCACAGATCTTAAAAGTGCAGGTTGAGTAGCAGGAGGGGGGTTGCTGTTTATGTCAAGTGAAGGTCAGAGTGGGTGTGGGGTGTGAGATTGGGCTTTTCAAATCTGCAGTAGAACACATTCAGGTCATCAGCCAGTTGTTGGTCCAGCACAGGGTTGGGAGTAGGAGTCCTGTAATTTGTGAGTTGTTTTATGCCACTCCACACTGATGCAGGGTCATTTGCTGAAAACTTGTTTTTCAGCTTCTCAGAGTATCTTCTTTTAGCCACTCTGATTTCCTTGTTCAGTGTGTTCCTGGCATGATTGTACAAGACTTTATCCCCACACCTGTATGCATCCTCTTTGGCCTGACGAAGCTGCCTGAGCTCTGCTGTAAACCACGGTTTGTCGTTGTTGAACGTTAAATAAGTCCTAGTAGGAATGCACATATCCTCACAGAAACTGATATATAATGTAACAGTATCTGTGAGCTCATCCAGGTCTGTGGCTGCAGCCTCAAAAACACTCCAATCTGTGTAATCGAAGCAGGCTTGTAGTTCCCGTTCTGCTTTATTGGTCCATCTCTTTACAGTCCTTACTACTGGCTTGGTTGATTTTAATTTCTGCCTGTAGTTTGGAAGAAGATGAACCAGACAGTAATCAGAGAATCCCAAAGCTGCTCTAGGGACAGAGCGATATGCATCCTTTATTGTTGTGTAACGATGATCCAGTATATTCCTGTCTCTGGTGGGGCATGTAATGAGCTTTTTGTATTTGGGCAGTTCATGTGTGAGGTTTGCTTTGTTAAAATACCCAAGAATAATAATAACTGAGTCCGAGTATTGTTGTTCTGTGATCTGATCAGCCAGCTGTTGCAGCGCTGTGTTCACACACGCGTTTGGCGCGATATACACACTCACCAGAATAAACGAGGAAAACTCCCGCAGCGAGTAGAATGGCTTACAGTTAATAAAGAGCACTTCCAAATTAGGACAGCACATCCTCTTTAACGTTGTTACATCTGTACACCAACTTTCATTGATGTAAAAGCATGTCCCACCGCCTCTCGTTTTCCCCGTTAACTCCGCGATGCGATCCGCTCTGAACAGCTGAAAACCCAGCAGATGTAACGCGCTGTTCGGAATGGCTTCACTCAGCCAGGTTTCTGTGAAGCACAAGACAGCAGAGTTGGAAAAGTCCTTGTTTGTACATGTGAGGAGATGTAGTTCGTCCGTTTTGTTAGGAAGAGAGCGGAGATTCGCTAGATGAATGCTCAGCAGCGCTGTCCGTGCCGACAGAGCCCGACGAGCGTGCCCGCTTGTCTCCCTCGCCTACATCTCATAGCGCGTTTAAACAACACAGCTGCGCCTCCGACTAAAATGTCCAGCAAAACTTCCGCATATTCAAAAACCGGGAAAAGGTTCAGCAGTTCGTCCCTGGTAAAACTGACTGGAAAAATATTACTAAACACAGGACAAACAAATAAAAACAACAAAAAAAAAAAAAGAACTGAAGAGCTACACACCGAGGCGGCCATTCGCGGCACCATCTTGATTTTGAGAGAGGTCAACAGAGAATGGCCAGACTGGTTCAAACTGACAAAGTCTACAGTAACTCAGATAACCATTCTGTACAACTGTGGTGAGAAGAACATCATATCAGAATGCTATTCTGAGATGTGAGTTGGTGCCGTTTTGGTGGCATGAGGGGGACCTGCACAATATTAGGCAGGTGGTTTATTTATTTATATAAACACACATATACATATAATATTTTTTACCATAAAAACATTTTTTTTTTTTTTAGCATTGTGACATTTTCATAACAATAAAACACATTTTCACATTACGGTAAACATTACATACTGTTATGAGATTTGTAATTTACTTTGATTAATGTAATGTGTTTGGACATTTTATGTACAAGTTTACTGTATTTCCCATTTTTCTCATTGATGATTGTCAATGATGTAATACATTGGTTTTTTATTATTATTTTTATTTAAATCAGCAAAGTTGAAAGGTGAAATGTGACCAGGGCATGTTCTTGACAGGTTTTGTGAAATTTATTTATACAACCATTTTGCAAATCTTAATGAATGAAAGAGGGCGGGTTTTACAGTCTTTGGTATTTTTTTTGAAGGACCTGATCAAAGTCCTCTGCTATTCTTTCAAACACAGAAAGCATTACATCATTCAGTTTTGGCATGGCTTGCCTCATTGCTAGCATTTCGAGGTAAATGCCACAACTGAGAAGGGAATGTTGCAGAAAAATCACCACGGTAACACGGTTGTTGACGGTTAAGAGCATTACTTTCCCATAGTATGCGTACAAGCAGGGCGGCATTCCTTACCTGACGGTCTTTTAGAGAGTTTGACAAGAAAGGGTAAAAAATGCGGGTTTTAAAAATGCGAGGCATTCAACGCTCAGCATTTTTTGAAGGTTGTCTGAGGTGAAGGAAATGCTATGATAAGACCATTGAAGATTCAAATTCAACATTTCTTCTGAGGTAAAAATATGGAAAAGTATTGCTGTTTGTCCTGAGAGAAAAATGTTAAAGCAATTTGACATTTTATTTTTACTAATTCTTTTATAATGTGTATGCATGCAGCATTTATGAGCTCATTTTGGAGAGACTGCATAGAATATTTTTACTTTTGTAAGTTAATAGGTCACACTGCATGGCCATTAAAAATGAATTTGTAAATGACAAAAAGGTGCTAACAAATGTTGACCAGTTACAGGACCTAAAATATATGTGAGAATTAGGACTGAGTAAAAATAAATTGTGATATATCATGATCTTCATTTGAACACTCTCAATATCGATTAATCCAAAGATCGATATATTTTACTATATGCAAAACTCTATGTTCACGATTCGCCACTGGCTGGTAAATGTTCAGATTTCACTCACCAGTGATTGTGTAGTATAGTGGGGAAGTATTCAGCAGCGAGATCCTTTCACAGCATGTTGAGTGTAAAAGTTTGGTTTGACTAGTTCTGTGTGTCCAAAGACGAGATCCACACAATCCATTCATCATCGAATAATGTCTCTTTTAATTTACTTTTTGTTCTTTACAGTCACTTGTTGATCAAAAACAAAAAATAAACAATTAATTCTAATCATGCATTGCACAGATGAGATTAATCTATTTGAGTCTCTCGTTAGCATGCGCTCATTTACAGATGTTCTTTACAGAACTGCTGGTTTTCTTAAAGAGACAGTACTGTTTTTAGCACGTGTTCAACAAATCAATGTAAATACTTGTAAAAACAGATTTATTATTCAACAATAAACATATAACAAAATATAATACATGCAATATAATATCACGTTTAATGATATTGAAATACATGGATTTGTAATATTTTTCTCCCCTTTCTCCCCAATTTGGAATGCCCAATTCCAAATGCACTAAGTCCTCGTGGTGTAGTGACTCGCCTCAGAGGACGAATCTCAGTTGCCTCCGGGTCTGAGACCGTCAATCCGTGCATCTTATCACGTGGCTTTTTGAGCATGTTACTGTGGAGACCTAGCGTGTGTGGAGGCTTCACGCCATCCACCGCGGCATCCACGCACAACTCACCACGTGCCCCACTGAGAACGAACCACATTATAGCGACCACGAGGAGTTTACTACATGTGACTCTACCCTCCCTAGCAACCAGGCCAATTTGGTTGCTTAGGAGACCTGGCTGGAGTCACTCAGCATGCCCTGGATTTGAACTCCTGGGGTGGCAGTCAGCGTCTTTACCTGCTGAGCTACCCAGGCCCCCGGATTTGTACTTTTAAAAAAAGCTAAAATGTGACCAAAATAACAAAAAACTAATCAAATATAATTTGTAAAATAAACATTTTCATAATGTACCTAGTTAGAAGGTCCCCTGTAAAATGAACAGCATTATTTGGGAGAGAATTTCTTTCATATGTAAGCAAAATGGACATTACACCTGAAATATACCCATATGAATCCATATCGAATCAAAAGACTGGATGAAATCGATACCTTGTGAATCGGAATCGAATCAGGAAATCTGTATTAATACCCATAAAGTAGCGTTACACAAATAACCTGAATTGAATTTTACGTCAACTATCTAGTAACCACTATTTAAAGAGTTATTCTATGTACTTGGATGGTCTGCTGCCAGTGAATTTATGAACTGCTTGAAGATTTAGGTATTGTCAAACAACTATTCACAAGTTGCAACATCTAAATATTACATGACATTTTCCAGTGTCCTGGAAAAACGTGGCCCTTCACAGACAGGTATTGAATGAGTTTTGACAGGTTGAATAAGTGACGCAAAAGACCGTGACATGTGTCTCTGATCACATCTTCTACAATCAGCCAGTCACTCTACAGGTCATTAACCTCCTCCAATTGGAGATGGCCTTATTTGACTTCATCTGACCAAAAATGAGATTTTTAAACACGTATTTTATGGTTGACTGTGACTGCTGGACAAGGACTTCTTCATAATCATTATATGGAGATTGTTGGGACAGATTTCCATTTCAATTTCAGGTACCAATCCTTGGAATTAATAACATTTAAATAATTCTAATATTAAATATACAAACATAAAAAAGTGCCCCCTAGAGGAGGACAACCTTGTGTCTCATCGAAAATAGTTATCAGCTAACAACATTTGCTACCCAATGGGTGTACCATTTATTCAGAAAATAAGAGTATGTGATGCCCTCTGCTGTCCACCAAGTAATGCATGCACAAAATTAGTTGGTTAAAGTAGGTAAGGACTTACATAATTCATGGGAGAGAATGACAAATGAAACAGCTGTTTTGCCGCAAAGACAGATAGTAGTAATATAGCTGACACACTTGAAGTACATTGCAGAACTAACAATAAAAATAATGACTGGACAATGAGCAACTTTTCTGTTATTTCCAATTAAAACATGACTAATTAATAATCATTCAACATTATCTCATCAGTCAAATCTAGTTTGAATTGTATTTGTAATGACGATCCGATTGATCAGTGCAGACCGAGACAATTGAACCATGTTGTATCTGATTTCTCACCATTCGCCAATGCAGATTTTTAGCTTATAACCACAGATATTTAGCCCAATCAACAAGTACAATAAGTCTATTTCCATTGGCTTTTAGCGTGACACCACGATGTGGGAAAGTATATCAAGAAGTTGAGAAACCATTTATAAACACAATTATCTTAATCTCAGTATTTCAGTCTATTTACAGGATAATAACAGGATTAGGATTACTCATTCTGTGTGACACATACGTACTAATCTTTGTCTGAGATTTGTCTGGGTTGTTTTGCTAACCAGGATTAACGATTAAGATTAATCCTTTGTTGCGCCGTTAATGGTGATTATCTGTTATTCTGTCAGGGGAACCAAATTCGAACTACTAAAATCAAAATCACTATGATTTTATTAATGCAGTGTATCTTACATTTCACAGGGCTGAAGAAGTTGAAGAAGGAATCTTGTGGAACCTCTTTGGTGACCGTCCGAACGGTTCCTCTTCCTTTGTGTTTCTGTTTCTTCTTAATGATTTTGACTGTCACGTCTTTGCCCTTTTGCCAGTCAATCTTACAACTACATGATGACAGAAAACACATTGTTTAGAAACACTGGTCCAGATCCTTTTTTTAATTTACATTTTTACATTTTCGGAGAGAAATGTGAGTGGTGCTTGTCCCTACAAAAATCACCACCATGATGCTAGGGTGTTGTGGGTAGTTTTCAAGGCATTGCTATGTGCTTGCCAAGGCGTTCTGGATGGTTGCTAAGGTGTTTTCTTCTTACTGTCACAAGCCTAAATATGGCTCGGGGTTCCTTCTTCAATGCAGGCCTACAGGATTTTTTTCACCCCTTTAATTGTCCGCAAGGAGAAAATAGTAAATTTGATCATTTAGAATAGTAGTAGCACACCTCTCCTCAATAAGCCATATGATTTGAGGTTTCATTCATGCCTGTAGAATAAACGGTGCAGGACGAGTAAGTGGCTGCTCCGACAGAACACGTTCGTATTAAAAAAGCTAGACACAGCTCAATGAATGGAAGAAAATGCAGGTGTCGAGGCACTTTTTTAAAATGTTCTTTTAACTTGTCGAGGCATCATAAAAACGTGGCACTCTTGCGGAGACACCAAAAAAACAGCAAGATGCACCGCAATTGTCAAACTTAACGCATGTTTACACAGAAAAACAAATCAACAGCGTAGATGGATGCAAAAAGGCTTTTCTATGTCTGTGTACAGTTGAACGCTAGCTTCGCATCTGACTGAAGTATACTTTGGGATTTAGGGTTCTGTTGAAATCATTAAACTTAAGAAGGAACAATATATATATATTTTTTTTTAATCCTCTTTTCTCCCAATTTGGAATGACCAATTCCCACTACTTATTAGGTCCTCATGGTGGCGCGGTTACTCACCTCAATCAGGGTGGTGGAGGACAAGTCTCAGTTGCCTCCACTTCTGAGACCGTCAATCCGCGCATCTTATCACGTGGCTCGTTATGCATGACACCGCGGAGACTCACAGCATGTGGAGGCTCATACTACTCTCCGCGATCCATGCACAACTTACCACGTACCCCATTGAGAGTGAGAACCTCTAATCGCGACCACGAGGAGGTTACCCCATATGACTCTACCCTCCCTAACAACCGGGCCAATTTGGTTAGTGCTTAGGAGACATGGCTGGAGTCACTCATCACACCCTGGATTCGAACTCGCGACTCCAAGCGCGGTAGTCAGCGTCAATACTCGCTGAGCTACCCAGGCTATGATTGTTCCAAGAAGGAACAATATTAATAGTGATGCTTGCTTTAGCGATTCCACAAATTATTCAAACTCTCACCCTTCACAGTCCACAATCTCCGGTCCCTCGAAAGAGAACGGATCTGCTGCATCCGGCTCTGATTTCATCTTGTAGACTTTAGTGAGGATCGTGTTGCTGAAGTAGCTGTTGGGCTCGAAATGGAACTCTAACGTGAAACTCTGTTTATTGACAATTGTACAACACTGAAAATTAGACTTATCTAGAGTATTTATGTGTAAAAAAAAAAATAATAATACATTGTTGGTAAATAGGGTTCAGAGTACAAACCATTGGCTGTCCAGGCTCAGAAAATTTCACAGAGATGTCCTGCAAGTGTTTCAGGATTGGCTCATCATGCTCCTATAGGAGAAAAAAAAAAAAAAAAAAAAATCGATATAAGGATTATGATTAAACTAAAAATATTAGGCCCATGCAGAATCTGCACACTTGCTTCACATTTTCTGCTAGGGGAAAATCTTTAAATATGATAAAATGTACTAAGAGCTACATGTACTACACTCGGATTGGTATCTGAAAGACTGATCAAATTAGGCAAAATCGTTCATAAATGAACACCAGTGGGCAATGTGCAGAAGTTTATGAATGATGAGTTGTCGAATACTGTGAAAATCTACAGAATTCTGCAGGCCCAGATTCAGTGCAGGCTTACCAATACATACTTAAAATAAGCTGTTAAAGGAACAGTTCACTCAAAAATGAAAATTCTCTCATCATTTAATCACCCTCGTATCATCCAAGACGTGTATGACTTTGTCTTCTGCAGAACACAAACAAGATTTTTAGGAGAATATCTCAGCTCTGTAGGTCCTCATATTTCAAGTTAATGGTGACCAGAACGCAGAAGGTCCAAAAAGCACAAAAAGGAAACATAGAAGAAATCCATAAGACTGCAGTGGTTAAATATATTTCTTCAAAAGTGATATAATAGGTGTGGGTGAGAAACAGATCAATATTTAAGTTTTGTTTTTTTTTGTTTTTTTACTGAACCTCCACTTTCTCTTTCACTTCCACATTCAGCCACCTACTGATCAAGGCTGGTCGAAGGTGGAGATTTATAGTAAAAAAGGACTTAAATATTGATCTGTTTCTCACCCACACCTATCATATAGCTTCTGAAGACATATTTAACCACTGGAGTCTTATAGATTACTTTTATGCAGCCTTTATTGGCTTTTTTGAGCTTCAAAGTTCTGCCTTAAACCAAATACCCAAACCAGCCCATCTGGCACCAACAATCATATATGCGATTATCTAATCAGCCAATCGTGTGGCAGCAGTGCAGTGCATAAAATCACGCAGATACGGGTCAGGAGCTTCAGTTAATGATCACATCAACAATCAGAATGGGGGAAAAAATGTGACTCTCTCAGTGATTTGGAGAGTAGCATGATTGTTGGTGCCAGATGGGCTGGTTTGAGTATTTCTGTAACTGCTGATCTCCTGGGATTTTCACGCACACAACAGTCTCTAGAATTTACTCAGAATGGTGCCAAAAACAAAAAACATCCAGTGAGCAGCAGTTCTGCAGACAAAAAAGCCTTGTTGATGAGAGAGGTCAACAGAGAATGGCCAGACTGGTTTGAACTGACAAAGTCTACGGTAACTCAGATAACCAATCTGTGCAATTGTACATTTGCCAACATTCTATCAAGAATAGAATGTTGGCGCTGTTTTGGCGGCATGAGGGGGACCTACACAATAATAGGCAGGTTGTTTTAATTGATATTATATATATAGGGTTGGGAGGGTTACTTTTTAAAAGTATTCCACTACAGATTACAGAACACATGCTGTAAAATGTAATTTGTAACGTATTCCGTTGGATTACTCAAGGTCAGTAACGTATTCTAAATACTTTGGATTACTTCTTCAGCACTGGTAGATTTTTTTCACTTGTTTTGACTATAAAAACTCTGCCAGTACAGTTAGACAAAATACACGTTAAAAATACATTCTCTGAAAAAACTAAATATCTTATGCAGTGTTGTTTCTAAAACAAGATAAATCAAATTTATCTTGTTTTAAGGATTTTTTGATATTTTTACAGGAAAACAATACAAAAATGGATTTTTGCTCTAATATCAAAGGTCTTACTAGAAAAAAATAAATTATGATCCAATGTGAATTTTCTTGATAAAAAAATATGATCGTGTCTGGTAACCTGTGCATGTAAAATGGCTAGAAATAGCATTTTAGCTTAGCATAAAGCTGACAATTTACACAAGGTTTATTTCTATTTCTTCTGCTCCAAACTTACTTCAAACTTACTTCTCTGTCTGCTCGTATGAATGTAACACATCATAAGAAAGTGTTTCACCGCTGTTCAAATGCACTTTGGATCGCATCATTCATATGTATAAATGTTTTCCATCTGAAAGGACTAAATATTAAATGAAATAAATTACAATAAAATGCAAAGTAATCTCTACAGTAATCAAAATACTTTTTATAATTACCAATGATTTAAATTGTAAATGTAGTGGAATACAGTTACTTATATTTTGTATTTTAAATACGTATTCCCGTTACATGTATTCCGTTACTCCCCAACACTGTGTATATGTATGTGTGTGTGTGTGTGTGTGTATATATATATATATATTAATGCTTTCAATTTAATGAAAAAAAAAAAAGGCAGGGTGGTTTTCATTACAGTAATAAGTATGATCATTTTTTAGAGGAGGAAATGTGCCAGAGGTGGAAAGTAACTAATTACAACTACTTTCATTACAGTACTTGAGTACATTTTTCACATTTTTCAACTAAGTATAAATAAATAATAGTACTTTTACTTGAGTTGATTAAAAAAAAATGTAGTATTCATCTTCGCTACAGTTATTTTTCACCACAATTACAAAGAACAGATAAATACATAACATTTCTAACATAAGCACTAAATCTGTTTATAAACTAAAACGCACTGTGCGTGGTACGACGGAAGCCTGCAGGGCACCGCATCATGAGCACAGCAGCTCGCAAAAACTGCCGCCGGTGTCCTCTCTTCTCTAGCTTCTCCAAGACTTTCTGCCCTGTCACTATACAATAACTGTAATACTGTGATTTTCTGCATATATCATTTTATTCTGGAAAGGAGCCATTCATTCAGGTATGAGAAAACAATCTGAACATGTTTAACTACTGATCAAACTTCACTTGTTTTTAAGGTAGCCAATGTTTTAACGGTGTCAAACATTAACACAATGTAGTTTGACATATGTAGGGATATCTTGTTTACTTGCTACTATATGTCTAAAACAAACTTTTTAAATACCTTAGAAAGACACAATGCCAATAGTGTCAGAAATTAACAACACCACCGAAATTAACAAAAATATCCCCGAAATTCAAAATATGGAGGCAAAAAATGCCCACGCAATGAGTTCATGCGTTTTATTAAAAATCTGATATAGTTACAATTACATACATTGTGATCTTCTTTTGACTTTTCACTGAACATTATTTTTTTTCCCGTCATCTGGTTCCTCGCACCACCACGCGCACAGATGGTCTCTCCCTTCTATCAATCCACATCAGTTCATATTGTACTCCCACGTTAAATTCTGTAACCGTTCGCCCCTCTTGTTCAAAATTAACTGTCCTAGTGCGTGACACTCTCGCTCATGGTGCTGTACTGTACTTCACTGCCCTGCCTCACCCGCTAGAGGCCAAAAGTCTGCAAGGGATCAATCATATCTCTCACTAAACACTGTGTGAAATGTTTATTTTTGCCTTATTTTATTCAGTTGGCATGTAGGAGTTGATAACAGTTTGCTTAATAATCTCATTCCATATCTGGATAATTGCTGCAATATCAAAGGGGATACATTTCATCCTCTGTGATATTGCATTATATTAGTTTTGTACAGTATGTTAACTTAATAGCCAAGATACTTGGACATACATGAATGAGAATAAACCTGAAATAGGAATGTGTTTCAATCACAATGAACATTATGTAGTTTAGAGATGATTTAGAGACATTTAGAATGTTACAAATGGCTATTTCTATTTAAAGAAATTTTGTATTCTTAAAACTTTGTTTGTCCAAAAATCCTCTTGCAGCAATGCAGGTCTTTGGCATTTAGAAGCTGCTAGTTGAGGACCTGTGAGGAGTCTGTTTCTCAAATTAGACACTGTGATTTACTTATCTTTGTTATGCATCTGGCCGCCCACTTCCCTCTCTATCCTGGTTAGAGATTATTTTTTTCTAAACAGTAATGCATGGAATAGCCTTCATCTCTCTAAAACATAGACTTCAGGAGAAAATAGAATTTCAGGAGAAATGTTTCTTTTTTGCCTATTTTTAAAACCAAAATTTTACTTGCAAGTGTAAAGCAACTTGTAAGAACTCAATACCTCAGCAAATGGGGAAAACAACTCACTGTATTGTGATTTCCGCATGGTAGCACAACCATTTTCAATTGGTCTAATTATAAAAATGTTTTCTTGAGTACCAAATTAGCACTTTAGAATGCTTTTGTAAGGAATAGGTGACACAGTATATGTTGGCCATCATGGCTCAAGAAAAAAATGGAATAAATACCACTTAAGACAACTATTCAAACCGTAATAATAATTTCCGATTAATGATTTTGGCAGTATTTTTGATCAAATTAATGCATCCTTGGTGAAAGGAAGCATCTATTTCTTTCAAGAACGAAAATGTCTTTGTGTTCTAAAAACTGAAGCATATATACTACACTGCGTGCCCAATTATTAGGCAAGCGAGTATTCTGATCTTATCATTATTTCCATGCACATTTTCCAACTCCAAACCATATAAACTTGAATGCTTATTGGATTCAATCATTTTCAGGTGATATATATTTGTGTAATGAGGGAGGGTGTGGCGAAAGTGACTAACACCTTATATCAAGGTGTGCATAATTATTAGGCAGCTTCATTGCCTCAGGTAAAATGGGCCAAAAAAGAGATTTAACTGGCACTGAAAAGTCAAATATTGTAAAATGCCTTTCAGACAGATGCAACACTCTTGAAATAGCTAAATTATGAAGCGTGACCACCGGACAATCAAACGTTTTGTTGCAAATAGTCAACTGGGGCACAAAAAACGCATGGAGAAGAAAAGGTGCAAATTAACTGCAAAAGACTTGAGAAGAATTAAGACTTGTGAAGCTACCAGGAACCCATTATCCTCCAATGCTACCATATTCCAGAACTGCAACCTACCTGGAGTGTCCAGAAGTACAAGGTGCCAAGTGTTCAGAGACATGGCCAAGGTTAAGAAGGCTGAAACTCGAGCACCACTGAACATATTCACTTGAAGCGCCAAGATTGGGCAAAGAAAAGCCTGAAGACAGATTTTTCAAAGGTGTTATGGACAGATGAAATGAGAGTGACACTTGATGGACCAGATGGATGGGTCTGTGGCTGGATCACTAATGGACACAGGGCACCACTTTGAGTCAGGTGCCAGCAAGGTGGAGGGGGTTACCGGTATGGGCTGCTACAGTGCATCCGGAAAGTATTCACAGCGCTTCACGTTTTCCACATTTTGTTATGTTACAGCCTTATTCCAAAATTTATTAAATTCATTATTTTCCTCAAAATTCTACAAACAATACCCCATAATGACAACGTGAAAGAAGTTTGTTTGAAATCTTTGCAAATTCATTAAAAAAAAAAAAAAAAAAAAAAAATATATCACATGTACATAAGTATTCACAGCCTTCGCTCAATACTTTGTTGAAGCACCTTTGGCACCAATTACAGCACCAAGTCTTTTTGAGTATGATGCTACAAGCTTGGCACACCTATTTTTGGGCAGTTTCTCCCATTCTTCTTTGCAGGACCTCTCAAGCTCCATCAGGTTGGATGGGGAGCGTCGGTGCACAGCCATTTTCAGATCTCTCCAGAGATGTTCAATCGGGTTCAAGTCTGGGCTTTGGCTGGTCCACTCAAGGACATTCACAGAGTTGTCCCGGAGCCACTCCTTTGTTATCTTGGCTGTGTGCTTAGGGTTGTTGTCCTGTTGGAAGATGAACCTTCGCCCCAGTCTGAGGTCCAGAGCACTCTGGAGCAGGTTTTCATCAAGGATGTCTCTGTACATTGCTGCATTCATCTTTCCCTCAATCCTGACTAGTCTCCCAGTTCCCGCCACTGAAAAACATCCCCACAGCATGATGCTGCCACCACCATGCTTCACTGTAGGGATGGTATTGGCCAGGTGATGAGCGGTGCCTGGTTTCCTCCAGACATGATGCTTGCCATTCAGGCCAAAGAGTTCAATCTTTGTTTCTCATGGTCTGAGAGTCCTTCAGGTGCCTTTTGGCAAACTCCAGGAGGGCTGTCATGTGCCTTTTACTGAGGAGTGGCTTCCCTAGATCTGTGCCTCTACAGACAATTCCTTGGACTTCATGGCTTGGTTTGTGCTCTGACATGCACTGCCTTTCCAAATCATGTCCAATCAACTGAATTTACTACAGGTGGACTCCAAGTTGTAGAAACATCTCAAGGATGATCAGCGGAAAAAGAAGGGTGGCTATATTGGTCACTGAATATTTTTGAAAGGCCAAAAATGTTATTTAATTGTCATTTTGTGTTATTTATTGCTGCGCCTACTCTAAAAATTGAGAATAAACAATTGAGTTGGGAAAAATTCTTTTTGTAATTTAGCTGCCTAATAATTGTGCACACGTATATATATTCCCCTGAGAAAGACAAAACTCACTTTTTCTTTGTTAAACATTCAGGTTTGAGGTTCAATAACATTTTGGATTGACTGAGAGCATTGTGTTTGTTAAACAATAAAATTAATCCTGAGGAATACAATTTGCCTAATAATTGGGCACGCAGTGTATATATAATTTTCATAAAGTAACTTGTAACGTAATAACTTGAGTCGTTTTTCTGCAAACTACTTATTTACTCTTACCTGAGTCATAATATTTCTCAGTACTTCTACTTGTACTCAAGTGAATTATTTCTTCAACAGCAGTACTTTTAAGTAAAAAAAAAAAAAAAAAAAAAAAAAGAGTACTCTTTCCACCACTGAAATGTGCTTAACTGTCATAAAAATAGGCTTTGTTTCCTCTATGAAAAATAATATTAATTTTTCTTTTTGGGGTGAGATAGGACCTGGACATTTCTTTGTGCAAAGTAATGAGAATATGACAGCTCACCTGCAGCATTTCACCCAGCATATCCACATGTTTAAAGATGGTTAGCCAGAATTCCGGGATGCCTTTCAGATCAACGGCACTGGCTGAATCTGCCTGCTTCTCCTCCAGAGCAGCTTTCTTCTGCAAATCCTCCTAAAGGTTAAGATCAGTTTATTGATTTAACCCTTGATCACAGCACTCACAAAGATGCTCCAATTTAGACATTACACTCAGGGCATCCATACAAAGGTTTGCCAAGAAAGCCTAACACTTTGAAAGCTGGAATTTATTTACACAACACTGTTTCATTACACCATGTTTGATCCGATTCATCAAACATCATTTGTATATATAGTGAGTATCATACTCAATGTCCACTTACAGCAAGCTCCTCTTCCTCCTTGTCACTTTGCCACTCGCATTCCTCATCTGTGGGTTCAACGACCCCCGTCACGATCTCTCGTCTCTGAACACAAAAGAGAATTGTCTCGTGCGACATCATTTCCAAGCACATGACATCATCATTCGAAATGCAGACCACTTATAGCATTGCCTCTGCAAACAAGCTCAAAACCAAAACCAATAGTTCTGATTTCACATGCTCGTTTTGAAACATCAATGAACATTTCGCTAAAGTCTTCAACAAGAAGACTGACTTCCCTTAATACGCATTGTGGTTTGGGTGAACTATTAGCCTGTCCCCAACCAAGGAAATGGCCAGACTAGAATGAGGGCAGTCGGTCATTCGTTCTGGTGGGTTGAATTTAGCACATAAATGGTGACCGAACAGGCCACCACAGGGCATGAAGGTCAACAGTCGTGCTTTAGAGAAACCACAGACAGTAACAGAAGCTGTTTTCTTTGGACAGGCTCAATTTTGGGGAACACTGGACAGACTTATTAAAAAGCATTGCTCAGATATTGCAGGTGTTTGAGGGGTTAAACACGCAAGAAAAACAGTTCTGATGTTGTAATAGACACAATGAGCATGTTTAAACAGAATGCTTGGTATTGCAGAGATCAACCTGCAGTGCATACCTTGTTAAAGATAGGCTGGTAGAGCGCAGAGTACTTTCTCTCCAGTTCATGAACTTCCTCGTAAAACTTGGCCTCAATGTTGGCACTCTGGAGTTGGAGTCTCTTCAGGGCATAAACTCTTCGCTTTGCATTCTTGGGAAGTAGGCTGAAATTCGGTACTCTGGATAGAAAACAGCCAGGGAACAGTTTTAGACATTAATACGATAAAAAGTTTACAAAACTTTACAGATGCTTACAAAACACAAGTTTACAGATGTTTACAAAATGCAACAAGTTAACAGATGTTAGCAAATCATTACTGATGTTTACAAAATACAAGTTAACAGATGTTTAGAAAATGCACAGATGTTTACAAAACACAAGTTTACAGATATTTACGAAACTTTACAGATGATTACAAAATACAGTTAACAGATGTTTACAAAACTATAAAGATGTTTAGAAAATGCACAGACGTTTACGAAACTTCACAGATGTTTACAAAATGCAACAAGTTAATGAAACACAACAAGCTAATGAAATTTTAAAGATGTTCACAAAACGCAAGGATAAGAAACTTTACAGATTTTATGAAACTTTACGGCTTAAACAAAAAGTTCATTAACTTTACCAATGTTTACAAAACACATTCACAATGAAACTTCACGGATGATTGTAAACAACAAGTTTATGTAACCTTACAGATTTTTACGATTCATAACATGTTGCTGAAACTTTGCAAATGTTTACAAAAAACAGGTACAAAAAGAATGCACCAAGAAGGAATGTGTTGTAAAACATATATAAAGAGACCTCAGAAAACACCTAAAAACGTGAAAAAAAAAAAAAAAAAATCCTACTTTTCTACGTCAAACAGATAAATCGCTTACCTTTCTACCTGTAAAAAGTCCTCTGGTTTCTCAGACTGAGAAGTTTTGTTTCCTCCTTTGCCTAAATATACAAAAAACAAAAAAAATAATAAAATAAAATAAAAAATAGAAAAGAGTTACTTTTGGTTGGTTTCAATCTAATTTACATGCAAATCCTTTCCACCTTCAATGTATTTAATGCTTCATATAAATCATAAAAAAGTTTTACAAAATACAGAACTCATATATGATCATAAAACAAAATGCAAAACACACCTTTGGCTTCACTCTTTTCATTTTTTCTTTCCATTTTTCACTCCTCAGCTAATTTGCAAAGACAAAATGAAGATAAAAACTTGTCATGGTTACATTTAAAAGCCATTTGGGTCATGCTTTCATCTGTTCATTAAATTGTGCTCCCCAAAAAAATTATAACTCTCCTTTCTGCACGTATACCTAATTGTCTTTTTTTTTTAATCCTCTTTTCTTCCAATTTGGAATGCCCAATTCCCACTACTTAGTAGGTCCTCGTGGTGGCACGGTTACTCGCCTCAATCCGGGTGGTAGAGGACAAGTCTCAGTTGCCTCCGCTTCTGAGACCGTCAATCCATGCATCTTATCACGTGGCTCGCTGTGCATGACACCGCAGAGACTCATAGCATGGGAGGCTCGTGCTACTCTCCGCGATCCACGCACAAATTACCATGCGCCCCATTGAGAGCGAGAACCCCTAATCGCTACCTCGAGGAGGTTACCCCATGTGACTCTACCCTCCTTAACAACCTGGCCAATTTGGTTGCTTAGGAGACCTGGCTGAAGTCACTCAGCACGCCCTGGATTCGAACTCGTGACTTCAGGGGTGGTAGTCAGCATCAATACTCGCTGAGCTACCCAGGTCCCACATACCTAACTCTCTTCAGATCTAGATGCACAATGCAAGAAGACACAAAGTTAGTATCCATGTCAAAGTATGACTAACAACAGTGTGGCTTGAAACGCTATAGGTGATGACGAACTTTACATTTATATAGTGCTTTTCTGACACTACACTCAAAGCGCTTTACTCGGTGAAACAGGGGACTCTCCTCAACCACCACCAGTGTGCAGTATCCACCCGGATGATATGACGGCAGCTATAGTGCATCAGTACACTCACCACACACCGCCTATCAGTGGAGAGGAGAGAGTAGAGTGATACAGCCAATTAATGGATGGGGATTATTAGGAGGCCAAGATTGGCCAGGACACCAGGGTTACACCCCTACTCTTTACAAGAATTGTCCTGGGATTTTTAATGAACACAGAGCGTCAGGACCTCAGTTTAACGTCTTATCTGACGGACAGTGCCTTTTTACAGTATAGTGTCCCCATCACTACACTGGTGCGTTAGGAACCACACAGATCGCAGGGTGAGCACCCCCTGCTGGCCTCACCAACACCTCTTTCAGCAGCAACCTAATTTAGGTGGGTTTTGAAAAACAGTCTATATAAATACTCTGGTGAAAGAATAGGAACTCTGGTAACATGCTTTAATAAACTAGAACAGCTGCATGGTTACTGCAGTCACTGTACTGTCATGCATGTGTCTATGGCAGTTAAATGCCCCATGCACATGTATCTGTCAGCACCTGTATTGCAGCTCCGTTTTAACATTAAAAACCTTCGAATGAAGTAGTTTAAACACATTAAAACGACGCAGATCGTTTCCAAAATACTACATACACATATTCAGCTCTATTCGCGCTCAGAATAATGTTTTCTTTGACTTACCTCCACGTTACGCTCCACACTGTCGTCACGCTTCTAGCAGACGGAGAAGTGCGATGGCATGTTGCACCATACTCATCTCTCATTGGACGAATCGCTGTCACGGGCCGTGTGAGTGGGCCAATCAGAGATACGCCTTTTTGTATTGCGAAACCTCATTGGTTGCGACAGTCTCATCGCGTTAGAGGAGCGCATTTTGCAGTGTGTAGTGCATACTGTAGGGTAGGTCTATTTCTGGCAAGTTTACCACCTAATTAACACATTTTGGAAATTATAAAGAGAAATATTGTACATTACATACTGTAATGATTTGTCTGTGTTTAAATTATATGCTTTCGGTCTAGGCTATAATATAATCGATTTTTTAACAGGCTGAGTGCGAGTTTAATGCCCTGTTGTGCTGATCTCAGAACAGTTTTCAGTCAAGTTCTGACACTGCGTTGCGGTTTAAACAAGTGCGTGACAGTTCTCAGATCAGCCAGAATGCGCAAAGTATGAATTTTGACATTTGACATGGTCAGACAATTTTTGTTTTTATAAATAAACTTTTAACAACTTCAGGTCAGCTTATTGACTATAGTGCAAAAGGTTATTATTAATGTTTCATGGTACTACACTCTAAAAAAATGCTGGGTTAAAAATAACCATTGCTGGGTTATTTGGTAACCCAGTGCTGGGTAAATATTGGACAGAACACACACTGGGTTATTTTTGACTTAACTTGCTGGGTTATTTATTTTAACCAGTGTGCTGGGTTGTTTCTTGACACGATGCTGGGTTAAAGTGACTACTTTTTAAAGGTTCTTTATTTTAGATAATCTACTACTACAAATAGTAATAAGCATGTTATGCTTATTTTAAAAAAACAAAAACAACAAAAAAAATGTTTCACAAAAATTCAAATAAACAACAGTATGCATGTACAACATGAAATTATTTTATTTAATTAGTAAATGGCCAGCAAAAATGATCATTTTATTCTGAACCAGGCAGGAAATAAAAAACTATTAAAAAACTTTTGGATGACAAAATAATAGCAAATAGTTATTTTAACAGAATATCAAATTAAATAAATACTATCAGTATTTTTATTTAACATTTAATTTATTTAGTCCAGCATCAAATAATTCAAACAGTGTTTAATTAAATTTTCGGAACAAGGCAGTGCTTTAATTATTAAGAATGTACATGAATTACTAAATTGTAGCAAATCAATTCACAATACACCAAATAAATAAATAAATAAAAATAGATACATACATGGATACAAAATACCTGCATTAGTTAGTTTAATAAACAATTTAGTCCTCAGCAGCATAAATGGAGGCACACTGCTGCAAAAACTCCCAGGCAGGGGCGCATTGTTTTGGAAAGTGGGTGTCAAAGCAAAAAAAGGACTTAAAACAAACATCTACTGCCTTGAGGAGAGTCTGCTCTTCTAGGGCTTCCCCATTCACCACCACGAAAAACTGTCCACCAACTCCAAGTTCTAAGACAAATGGGAAGGGCTTCTCCTCCCTTTGTTTTAGTAGGTACTGCACCATGTTGGTTCCAGACTAAATAAGAAAATAACATAAAACGTTAAAGTGCATGTACTCCTTACCAAAAAAATTGTTACAGGTTTAGTGCACTTGATGAACAGCTGTAATTTAAAATAAATAAATGAGCCTGCTCTGGTGTTGTTTTCACATGTTCTACTTACTGGTTGTACATCAGTGAAAGAGGTTCTGGCTTCCTCAATAGTTGGCCGGAAGGTTTTGTTGCCAATCTTGTACACTGATGGTGGAATGATCTGAGGTAAAATTTTTAGTGCCATGGTGCCTTTAGTATCTAAAAGGAGATAAAAGTTAATTTCAGTGATCCGATCACAAGTGATCAGCACTAAATACAGGTGTAAATGGGGCCCAAAATGTTTTGTAACTGGATCACAAAAAGCATATACTATATGGAGGTCATCAAAACACAAGTGACCACATCACATTTTAGGTGTAAACACTAGTCCATCCTCAATGCGTCCTAGACAGTAGCTAAAATACCCCTCTCAGCTCCAAAACAACCGCTGCACTAATAAGAATTTTAAATGTTGCTGGCTTTGTGTGGCTTTAAAGGAATAGTTCACCAAAAAGTTTGAAAACTTCTTTCACAGTTTTCTCATCCTCATGCCATCTCAAACTCATATGACTTTCTTACTTCTGCAGAACTCAAACAAAGATATTTTGAAGGAGATGTCTGTTTGTCCTTTTAATACAAGTCAGTGGGGTCTGAAATATTCAAGTTCCAAAACTGACCTATTACATATTGGTTTGGAGCTGTTGTGGCAAATCCAGTGAGCCCTAAAAAGAGCAGTTGCTTTCATATACTGCTCGACCTGGTCCTGTGGTCTGGTATAGTTTTTTAGCCATTCTTTTAATTGAATTGCTCTCTCGGGAGACAAAGTTGATGCTGTTGAGAGGTAAGTTGGCAAAGTGAAAAGTCATACTGGTTAATTTACATCAGCTGTATATGTACAGTGCCCTCCACAAATATCGCCACCCTTGGTAAATATGAGCAAAACAGGCTGTTTATCCTCTTGCTCTTTCATTCAAATATTCACAAAAATCTAACCTTTAAGTCAAGTAAAATGATTGAAAAATCAAAGTAAATAAATGTGGGGGAACAATCCACAATATAATTTTACTGGAGTATAAATATGAGGTGACACACAGGCCAAATTTCTACAGTCATAGAGTACAGTATTGATGTGCAAAAAAAGGTCGCTGAGCTGCACAAATCAGGACATCTCTAAGTAAGAATAAGTAAGAAGTTTATATCTACTGGTAATGTTAATAATGAGAATGGAAAAGGACATGTGTCAGTATTGACCCCATACATAGTGAGGAGAATAGTTTGAGTGGCTAAATAATCTCCAAGACGAGAGTCATGGCAGAAGCAGGTAATCACACAAGCCCGTTCATTCGCTCGCTCTCTCGCTCTCACACACACGCACCCTTGTTACCCCAATAACTGATTAAAAGCACCATTATTATTTCTAAAGTGACACTATCAACTAGCTATGAAGTCTTGTGCCAAATTACACAGCAAAAAAAAAAAAAAAAATACTTTTACCCAGTATTTTTGTCCTGTTTTACTGTAAAAATATCTAAACATTCTTAAAACTAATTTTCTTGTCAAGCAAAATGGCATAAGATATTAAGTCTGACTTTATTCTTACAACAAGAAAAATAATCTACCAATGGGGTTAAGAAAAATAAACTTGTTTTCCCAATGAATTTAAGTTGATTTTTCTTACCACATTGGCAAATAGTTTTTCATTGTTTTAAACAGAAAAGTTAAATGACAGCTGAGATAGATAATGTCGGTCAGCAGAATAAAATAAGATGAATATACTCACAAAGCCATTTCCTTCAGGGTCACGGAGACAGGGAAATGTCTCTACTAGAGACATGGCCATTGCCTTTTTTGGTCTCTGTTGATGGTCTGTATTATGATTGCCAAATAAGAGAGAAAAACATTGTTTCAAAATAGATAGTCTCATTCTGTCTTGATTTGGGTGAAAATACATGCAAATACAACGTATTTATACTTACGTTTCACCATATTTCTCAATAAGATAAGAAACAGTAATTTGCACCATTGCACGCCTTTGCTTGGTGGTAATTTTATTACTCTCTAGACTCTCCACAATGGAGGGTCCATGTGGTGCTTTCATCAGTATTGCACGGATATCCTGGTACATCGCAGAGTTGTCAGTAAACTACAGTATCTTACTGAATGCAAATAGGAAATGTTACTTTACAAAAAGGTACTGACAACAAATTTAAAATAGTTGTCAGTAGTCATGCTTTTCCTAGTTGTCAGGAAACATAACAAACGTGTCATCTGGAACAAGATTAAGAACAAATGTTGGCTGTGTATTTTCCGATGCAGTGTTGAGCTGTGGTGGGATATTGTTCTACATAACAAAAAACCCCCAAAAAACAATGTTTAGGCAAATACAATATACAGTATTCTATATAAAAATGTAAGTTAACTTAATGCATTTAAAATGAACTGAGAAATTGATAAGGAATACTTGGAAATACATATCATATTTCATATTGCACTTTTTGACTCACACAACTGCCAAGCCTGAAATGTGCACAAATTCTATGTCAAAGGTCTACTGGTTCTGACCCGTCTCCATAGCTCGCTTGTGGACATGGGCGCCTCTGGTTTCACAGAACTCTATGCATGCTTGGAGCTAGATAATGATGAAGCTTGCCTCCAAAAAAAAATATCTTCCCCAACCTAGACTGTATTTGTTTGACAAAATGTAAACTGATTTTATAAATAATTTTTGAAAAGCCTTCAATAACACTAAACACTAAGAAAACTTTATTTGGATTAAACCAGATATGGTTAGATTACATGGAATTAAATGACATTATATTTGACCATTTTAAACAATAACTGATTTCAGTTTTTTTCAGACCATTACAACACCCTGTATCGGAGAGACACATAAAACAGTCATCATTCTTTCTGAATGACTGAACTGTATGAACAGGATGATGATCAGTCAGATCATCTTTGCTGTGTGTTGCACAGCAAAGGCAAATAAATGTTTTTCAAATCCAACAGTGACTAACTTCTCAGTCACTAATATGAATTTGGAGTTAAAAGCCAAGCAGTGTCTTATACATCCAAATTGTGGGTCACCACTTGAACAGTAAGACACAAACACTGTCATACCTGGCCTATATGTTGTTCCCTTAAGTTTTACCCAGGCTGGCACATACACCTCTGTGTAGGAAGCCTCCTTGGATTTCATCACATCTCTCAAGATCAGCGAGAATAGTGCTGTGACCTTGGCCCACATCAACAATGTGATCAAAGACACCTTCAGAAAATAAATTGTAACACAACATTACTTGATGTCTAATGGCTATCGTCTTACAGATATTCCTGAAGTTGCATGTGATATGGCTTATGCGTTTAAAGAAGCCATGCTTCGCTTCAAATCGCATAGTCCAAAACTGCACCAATGGCCCAAGCTGTCTTATGGCTCTTGGATAATGCAACATGAAGTGGTGTTTAGGTTTCAGATGTTGATGTGGGTACAACTCAAGAAAGAGAGTATGGTGTTCCTCTATTAGCCACTTCAAGTAGATTGTACTCTTGACAGTGAGAGATGGAGAAAAAATCAATTTCATGCAGGAAAGAAGGAGAAGCAGTAGCTCCCAGAACCTATTTGACTCTGGGACTAGATCTCCAACCATTAGAGGAAGCAGTCTCAAAAGGCACCACATCTGTGCTGCTGTCTGCTTCATGACCCCATCTTTGTTACGCAGGTAATGCTTTGTAATCAAAGTGGGCTTGTTGTGGACATCACTAAAGCCATAGTCAAAGCTTGTGATCCTGTAATTTAGTGTGTCTACAGTGAAGTGTTGGAGTGGTGGTGGCGTAGTGGACTAAAGCACATAACTGGTAATCAGAAGGTTGCTGGTTCAATCCCCACAGCCACCACCATTGTGTCCTTGAGCAAGGCACTTAACTCCAGGTTGCCCCGGGGGGATTGTCCCTATAATAAGTGCACTGTAAGTCGCTTTGGATAAAAGCGTCTGCCAAATGCATAAATGTAAATGTAAAGTGTCCTTCCTTAATCAGTGAGTTTATGATCAGCTTCATCTCATAACTCCCTACACCTTCTAAGATGTCATGCATAATGTCTGGCGCCATGTTTTTGCTGACATCAAAAAAGTGGAGATCACTGAGGGCACTTGCACGTTTTAGGCCAGTGTCTGAGACACTATCAAGACCAATGTCTCTCTCATTGGACTCAGCAGTTCGGAGAATTCCACGGTCTTCTTTTACCTGTACCCTAAGAACTTCTTTTGGAACACGGCACCACCGGCAAGCAGAATTGCTTGCAAAGCTTTCAGTAAATCCAAGAACTGCATTCAGCCCCAAATTATCACCAACAACCTGGCAGATGCTGACTTTTACTGTTCCCTCAAAGGATGATGTTTTGATATCAACACCCTCTTTCTCTAATGATTTCACATCCTCCACTATGGGCTTTAAAACGGCAACAATGCCATAGGTTTTGGCATCATACGTTTTGTAGACTGCCAGCAAAAATAGGGAGGTAAGGCTGGAAAGCAGCTCTTTCGGTATACATTTGATAGCAAAATACATAAATCCTAGTTTGGACCTCAGATGCCGGCTCATCCGAAACACCATGACCAGTATGATCGCAATCCTGAGGGCAACGGGGGATAGAGACAGATACCCATCAAAACCAGAAATTACTGCTATGGCAAAGAGAATATTCCTTTACTACCCCATGCTGCAGGACCGAGACCTGAACAACAAGAATACATGGGTAAGTGAAATGCAGCCAGTTGATGATCCAAGTGTTTCATGTTGGCTTTTGTTGATAGCATTTGTTTGAAGAATTTGTTTGATATTTGAAACATTTATTTAAATTGTCTTGTCACAGGTTACTGTGTACTCACAGCTATACAAAAGATTGCAAAATGTGAGATCCCCCCAAAAGACCATTCCAGATGGGAGACATTCGAAGAGGCGCCGTCTTGAGCAGCCAAGTGACCCAGATGAATTTGATTCAAATTTTTGAATGGTCCCTTTTTCTTAAATATGTAAATCCCAAAAATATCACACTTCTCACTAGTTGAAATAAAGCTAGTTTTATAGATTTATAGCAAAACAAATATCATCACTCACCTTTACTCATATACTGTCCAACGTCGTCCTCCTCTCGACCGTTACGTTTTGGCTTTGAACAGCGCGAGAAGACGAGGAGATAACCCAAGCGCTGGGTCAAATATTCCAAGTGCACTTTGTGTCAACCAAGGAACCCAAACGCTGGGTCAATATGAGCCATTACCGAGAATACAACCCAGCAAAATAGGTAAAAATACTTAACCCAGCGAATGGGTAGAAAAAATATCCCATCATTTTTTAGAGTGTAATAACACTGAAAAGAGAATTCAAACTTAAGGACCTTGATGGGTTCCCACACCTTTTGACAAGTTAATTTCAATGACTTTCCCATTCAATTATTATTAGGCCTAGGTATTTCACCTACTACAAAAGGCTATTTCAAGCGGATGAGATATTTTAGCATAATTTAAAATGTCAGTGGTGTAGTTGTCTGAAGAGGTGGGCATACTGTGAATTTATGAAAGACCCCCCCCCCCCCATGCACATGCATGGTAATTGCTTATTAATGTTCCTTTCATTAGTCTACTATGAAAATTACTCTAATTAATAAACTACTTCATACATAATACACAATAAACATTCATTCACTCTTATATGAGTGTAGTAATGTTCACATTAACATGTTATCTTGTATTACCATATATCCTATGAAATAATTAATGGTTATTTTTTTTTTGTGTACTATAATGTGCTTTTCTGTGTATAATGAAATTGTTTTCCTACTAAGAAAAATATATATATACATATAGATTTATACATCAGTAAAAGGCAAAAAAAAAAAAAAAAAAAAAAAGACATTTGATATAATTACGGGATACAGTTGTCCAGCATCTGCAATTTGGAAGACCCATTTGTGACTGACTTTTAACTTCCTGGCTGATGTCTTGAGATGTTGCTTCAATATAGCCACAATTTTCCTTCCTCATGATGCCATCTATTTTGTGAAGTGAACCAGTCCCTCTTGCAGCAAACATCCCCACAAACATGATGCTTGCCACCCCCATGCTTCACAGTTGGGATGGTGTTCTTCGGCTTGCAGTCCTCACCCTTTTTCCTCCAAACATAACGATGGTCATTATGGCCAAACAGTTAAATTTTTGTTTCATCTGACCAGAGGACATTTCTCTAAAAAGTACGATCTTTGTCCCCATGTGCACTTGCAAACTGTAGTCTGGTTTTTTTATGGCGGTTTTGGAGCAGAGGCTTCTCCTTGCTGAGCAGCCTTTCAGGTTTTATATATATATACGTTTAGCAGGGAAATAAATTTACAGCGCAAATTATGGTTACTCCAGGGTTGCTTGTGCATTAGCATTAGACGCTGGAAATGTCCCGCCCCTTACTGAAACGGAAAATATGATTGGTTAGCAAATATCCAATCGCGTCTGAAATGAACGTTCTGATTGATGGATCAGATTAGTCGGACTGTCTGTATTGCCTGTGCCATCAGTTGCGCTCTCGCTGCTTCGTGCGCGTTTAGAGAGAATCACTGTACACTTTTTTAAAATAATAACAACAACAATAATAATAATAATAAAAACACAATTCACTCAAAGGTGCTGCAGCATCTTGCAGTAGACTGAAAAAGTTCTGGGTCAAAAGCCTACTCGTTGTTCTGGCGGCCGTAGGTATCATCACTTATTTCAGGTGGGCATGCGCAAAATCCTAAGAAAGATAGGTGGGCATACGTTGTATGCCTGCATATGCCCTAGAATATAATACTGTGTGTAGTCTATTCACTATAGAAATATCCATGACTTTTAAAAGTTTAATGAATTTCCATGCCTGGAGCTGACAACTTTAAAATTCCTTGATATTGCCAGGTTTTCTATGACCATGGGAACCCAGTCAATTATTATATGGAATAGATTTTTCTTTTTTTATGATCGAGTCTGGTGCGTCACCGTTAAAAGTCTGCAAAGAATTTAAAATATTTTACGTCACATTTAGAATCCGGATCAAAGCGTTCCATGTCTACTGCTTGTGCGTTGAGGTTAAAACTGTAAGTGTGGTATGACGTCACGGCGATGGGCGGGTCTAGTAAATTACCCTTATCCAAATGCATTCAAAGCTTACACTTAAAGCAGGCGGCGGCAAAACGGTGCGTCTTCTAACCTGAAACAGTAACCCACATCGTCAGCTTTTCAGGAAGAGACGGCGAGGTAAGAATACAAATTCATCCACTTCATCTTCTATTTGGCATGATATATAAATATAAATAATATGGCTGTTCACCAGTAAGTAGGTGAAAGTGCACCAGCACACCCCCTGTGGTGTGTCCTATGCTGTGAGACTGACAGCAACGCAACGCAGCTTTTCTTTGCATTAAACTAAACTGAGTGTCATTTATGGTGTGCAATAGGCTTTTGCATTTATGAACGCATGTGCATTGACATCCTGACATCCAAGCGCACCTGATGAATGTTGCATAATACACAACGAGGTCAATGGGTGCCCGGGACATGAGAGGGTCATTTTAAAAGGCTATCAGAATAGGCAGTTATTATAAAGAATGCGTATTTGTTATATATCATTCGTTGTGTTTACAACAGCCCCTGAATATTTGAAAAAAAAAAAGTGATATTGGTTTACTTGATATTTTAAATTTGATAATAATAATAGCAATACTTGTCAAAGTGATACCACAAGTTCAAATCAGTTACATTTCCCTGCACCGGAAGTCGCGCGAACTGAACAGAATCAAAACATTAAATAGCAAGACGGTTATTCTGCTCGACCTATTATAAAATTAGATATAGGTCTAGCTAATAATTGCGTGTGTTTTCGGTAGCTAGCCTAAATAATAATAATTATGATAATACAAAAGATATTTCGCTTTTGTGTAGAAACAACTGAGGGAATACTCGATATTTCCTCTTTCTACCGTATAAGAGACTATTAATTTTGTACCTGTTGCATTAGAATATATAATATAAACTTATGAAAACAGATTGTGACCTATAATGGCGTTAAGCAGTGTGAAACATCAACACAGTCCCGTGTCACCAGCGCGCGACCTTTCCCCTACTTTCCATCCGCACCGGCACGTCATGTGATCACAGCTGCTGGGGGGACGGATGACGGTGAGCAGTGTAAAATATGACTTTGAATACATAACATAGCCTACATAGCACCCTTTCCAAAACATGACCTTCATGAGGTGTATGCTTATGAGGCTCTTGCTATATGATGATAATATCATTCTTATAAACATGTCTAATGATGCATTTAGTTATAAATATCATTGCAAGTGTGTGCATGATCCTTTGGTGAAGTTTAGACAGGTGTG